>NW_025955498.1:0-24065 GCF_022376445.1 Fomitopsis serialis
GTCAGCTATCCTCGGGCACTGTCTTAGTGTCTAGTTGATTCGGCTTACCTGGTCGAAGTCATCTCCCAAGCGCATTGCCAAAGACCCAGCGATCTCACGAACAGTTTATCAGGCAAGCGAATTGTACGCAGCAGAGCTGTGAGTCCGCAGCGACGTCACGGTACCGCGGTCAAAGGTAAACTCCTGGGAATGCTCTTTAGTGCTTCATCACTTGCTGGCCATGATATACATTTGCGGTAGTACGTGAAAAGTGATTGGTGTGTCTGACACCGAGATGATGAACGAGAGACAAGAAATGAGAAACGACTCGGGCTTGGCCACCTGCCAGTGCGTTTTGGTTCGCACTGCGCGCGCGTAACTGAAGGAAAGTTATGATGTGATGGCCACGTGATACATACATCGCTCCTGAGCCTTGTTTGAAGTTTCGCTCGCAACCACTGACCCTCCCCCAGGCAGACAATTCCTTCAACCTTCGTGCCTCAGGATATCCTTGTCTGACACTGACCCCGTCGGTCCTCGGAGCGACAAGTCCATGGGAAGAAAGTACCTCGAACGCGTCGCAGACATGAAGCGCGAGGCAACGAAGGAATCAGACCTCTCTTGGCTAGCTATGGGTGTCATTCTCCCGAGGAACAAGACCCTCAGATCGGCCGGACTCTGGTCCTCAAACGGTACGAACCTCTGGAAGCCATCGGATCCACTATGGGGTTTCACATTGTGTTCGTTCACGCCGTTCGCGGTGCGTACTCACCCACTGCGAGCATAGCGGCTGTCTGACGGTCTCCCCAGCTCACCGCTGGGTGTACGAGACGTTCAAGATACTTCATCGCGACATCAGCGTGGATAACATCATGTGGTTCGTGCGGGACGGGCGGATCGTAGGCGTGCTGTGCGACGGGGACTTCGCCGAGGATCACAGCAACGGCGACCATCTGTCTGTCCCATCTGCAGGCGAGGCGGCTGCGGCGCCCTCAGCAAGCGCGGGCTCAGGCAAACGAACAGGGCAATCGTCGGAGCAGCTCAAGAGTCAACTCAAGACTTGGTTCAACACCTGACAGGGCCCGCGACCGCACCATGGCGACTCAAGACTTGGGTCAACACCGAACAGAAGCCCACGACTGCACCGTCGCAACTCACGCCCATGCAAATCCCGCGGTACCGCACAGGGCTGTTCATGGCCATGGACCTCCTGCGCTCGGGCCGCCCTCCCGTCCATAAGTATCGCCACGACCTGGAGTCGTTCTTCTACGTATACGCATACGCCACCGCTGCGCCACCGCTGCGTACAACCCAGTCACAAAGACGTTCGGGCACATCGCGCAATGGCAACGTGGTTCCCTCGTCGATGTCGGGAAATGCAAGCACGAGTTTTTTACGCGTAGAAAGGAGCTTCTGGACGTCTTCTCTGAGATGCACCCACTCTTTGAGCCGTTGCTGCAGCCAGGCACTTTCTTCGTCCGGCTTCTGACCCTCTTTGCGATCCTTGAGCGTCATAGGGACAAGGTCGATGAAGTCACATGGGGATACTTGGAAGACACTCTCGATGCTGGAGTTGCGGCTCAGGTGGAGGAGATCGAGAGGGAAAGGGATCAGATGGTCACGTACAGTACATTTATGGAGATCCTTGGCGAGCCAGAGGATGTGTAGACTCGCCACCTGTTCCTCGCAACCGACGTGTCGGACGGGTTGCTGGTTGTGCATCATGTTGTCTATGTAAAAACAAAGGCGCCGGGTGCAGGTTGACCACGGCCATATGCCAGTACCCAGCAGACCCCGTTTCCCTGACTTAATGTCAGACAAATAGTTCTGGTCAAGAACACAGACAGGGTGAACAAATGTAGAGCACTTGCCTCAAACTTGCCTGAAGAACAAAGCCTTGCTACGACACCGCCCCTTACGGCCATGGACCTCCTTAAGTACCTCCTACGAGAAGACCCAGCTTCGCTGCCATGAGCCTGCCTTGTAGACAATATCTCTAAAGGCTGTTCATAGAAGCGAAGTATTCTCAGAGGAAATCCCTGCAGACCTGGACTGACCGCGCCATGGAGCTACGCAACACCGCCAAATGCCCGACTTCTGGGACATTGGGACGTTCAACGCTTCGAGGACATCAAGTCATAGGCGAGATGCGACTCTGTGAAGGGATCCCATGAGGCTGGGATCGAAGGGATTGAGAAAGACAGTCCGACGAGAAGGCTGCTATATGTCACATACATTCGTGAGACGTTCAATGAGAAGCCTGGGGATGTGGGAGGTCGTCATCGACGTTCAGCTGCACATGGTCCTCGATATACTGAGCTGTGGGCGTAGGAGTATTCCACTCGAAGTCGTCGACGTTTACAAGTGCACGCCATTCGGTCAAGTATGTCACGGCTGCCTGAGCGATCTTTCGTCAGAGCAGCTTCAGGCCATATTTAAGAATTCTTGGGAATACAAACGCATAGGGGCCGCCGCGAACGGTCTCAATCCGTCGCAACCTTTGAGACTGCCTGACATGCACCGGTGCATGTTTCGATGTCGTATCACAACAGGTCCATCTTCTCACTGGGCACAGCGCGTTTCACGACCATCTGCATCGCCGGCTGCCGTACAATGATCACGAAAGTGGGCTGGCGCCCGGTGGTTGGGGGTCGGCGGCCAAGCTGTGCAGCGACGACTGGGTGTGGATGGATGTATGTAGCAATGCAAGTCGCCGTCGGGAGGAGGCCTCGTGGGGTCGGAGTTAGGGGAACTGATTGGGAGGCGGGCGGGCGCCTGAGTGTGAGGGAAGTCTTTTTGCAGTGATCACCGACCATCTTCTGCTTTGCTGCCGTGTGCATTGTGCTGCCCACCGCATTATTCTTACGAGTGCTTTACGACGCCCTGTATTATCACCCCGATAGTCTCCTTCTGCAGTCATGACCAGCTCCCCCTCCACCCCCGACATCTCCTCCCTGTCGCTCGCTTCCAAGCCCTCCCAGCAACGTCTTCATGACTCTTACGAATACGAAGGCAACTCAGGCGGCAATGGCAAGAGCCCGTACCACTTCCAGACCTCCCCGCCCATCCCTGCGCAATCCCAGTACAGCCCGCTCGGCGGCTTGGGCCAGTCTCCGCTCAAGAACAGGCCAGTCCTCCGTGGAGGTCTTCCTTCTGTGCGTTATCTCCTCTTCGCAGACAACGCCTCCCACCGCGATCTGACTCGCCTCTCTCCAGCAATGGCTCGACAACGCTAACATGGGCGACAACCGCTCGCTTTCTCCCCACAACAACTCAGATCTGTCCTCTTCCGGGGGATCGCCGCCTCCTGGGGCCATGCAGCCTCCCGTCACACCCGGCACCCCCAGCCTTGGTGCAGACGACGAGATCATACCCACCGCAATCGTCATCAAGAACATACCTTTCAATGTAAAACGCGAGACGCTGCTTGATATCATCGTACGTCCTCTTCTTGCCACGAGAAGTGTGCCGTGGTGGCCTGGAGTGCTATGCGTCGGGCTGGTGGGCGTGCGTTGGCTGGCGTTGATGGGTGCTACGGACCGCCTGATCGACTACGTAAATCGACAGACACCACCCGCATCACCCGAGCGAATAGCATCTCACTGGCTCCGGCCATGCTAAGACATGGATGCTATTTTGTCATTGGGCTGCCCAGTGATGGGAGTCGTGGCGACTCTGTCCGTGCGCTCTCAAGGGGTGTACGACACAGCCGTCTGCATGGCTATCCAGCGCACACTTCGAGCCAGCTGTCACCGAGGCCAAATCTGACCACGAGTTCTTAGTCATCGCTGGCGATCCCGACGCCCTACGCATTCAACTATCATCTCGACCAGTCGGGCCAGTTCCGCGGTCTCGCGTTTGCCAACTTCCGCCAGTCGACGGACGCAGACGCAGTCGTCGCAGCGCTGAACGGTTTCGATGTGCAAGGCCGCAAGCTGCGCGTGGAGTACAAGAAGGTCCTGCAGGCGGGCGAGAAGGAGCGCATCGAGCGGGAGAAGGCGATCCGGCGCATGAAGTCCATGCAGCTCGAGAAGGAGCAGCAGGCCCTCGCGCACCAGGCGACGACCCCCTACGACGAGTTCGGGCAGGTCCTGCCCTCGCCATTCACGCCGCAGCGGTCGTTCTCCGCCTCGAGCGTGTACCAGAGCCAGGCGTTCTCGCCGTCGGCGGGTCTGCCGCCCATGCCCATGCCGACGCCCCAGTCGTTCAACATCTCGACCCCGCCGATCGGCCAGCCCATCACGCCCGGCGCGCTCAAGGGGGCCTCCGCGGAGCTCGACCTCAACGACCCGGCGACGCTCGAGATCTACTCGCGCATCCTGCTCTTCAAGGACGACCCGATGCGGGACGAGCTCGCGTTCTCGCGCACGCTGACGCCCAAGCAGCGGCGCGTGGTGCACCTCGTCGCGCAGAAGCTCGGCGTGTACCACTATTCGGTTGGCGAGGGCGAGGAGCGGTACGCGGTGGTGACGCGGATTGACCCCAATGCGGTATGCTTCTCTCTTCCGCTCCTCGTGGCGCACACGTAATGACACTCCAACAGGGCCAGTCCCCGGGCCCGCGCCAGTCGCTCTCGCGCGCGCCGTCGTCGTACCTGTCGGCCACGTCGTCGCAGGCGCCCAACTCGCTGCGCGTGAAGAAGTCGATGCCGGACATGAAGTCGCTGCAGTCGGCCGCGGCGCCGCGGCTGACGACGCGCGCGTCGAACGGGAACATCCGCGAGGGCTACGCCACGATCGCCTCGCCGTCGCGCCGCTCGCCGGGCGCGTTCGCCGCGCTCTTCGCCAACGGCGGCGCGTTCGGGAGCAACGGCATCCCGCCCGTGCCGAACCTGCCCTCCAGCGTCGCGGGGATGTCCAGCCCGCTGGAGAGCCCGGGCGGCGTGCTCAGGCAGCCGCGCGGCCCCGGCGTGGTCGGGTTCGAGAGCAGGCGGGAACGGCGGGAGAGCCAGACGGGCAACGGCGGGCAGGGCGGGTTCGAGGCGCGCTCGCACGAGCCGCTGGAGATCTGAGTACGCAGCTAAGTGCAGACTATCTGGGACTGGGGTTCTCGTGCGCTCGGACTCGGTACCGTCGGGACAGTCACCACACACCCTCGACACTCTTGTTCGCGCACCTCGTCGTCATCGCTCTTGTTTTCCCTCACCCGTTACTCCTTGATTTCCCCTTCCGTGTTCTCTCGCGCTTTAGCTACTTACCTCCCCCTCCCCGTTCTCCCCCCGCACCGGCTTGACCAGTAATTCGCCTAACACACCTCTCGCCGTCGCGTAATCGGGGCCGGGCCTCCGTGCGGAGCATGGACGCCGCGGCCCTTGCATCTCACTACCTACTCACCCCGGTCAACGCCGTCGCCGCCGCCGCTCATGCAATTGCCATTTACCCCCATATGTACGTGCCCGCTGTGCTCGCGTCCGCCTTTTGCGCTTCCCGCAGTACAGCATTGTTGCCTTGGTTGTATGATGATCACAGAATTAGAGTATGCTGAAAACTTGTGTATATATTGGTCGGATGTGAATGTCGTTCGTTGCTCGTCTGCGCTTTGCTCTCTCGCTCGTTTTGTCGGCGTTCGGTCTGTCAGCATTTCGTGCAAGGTGCTGTTCACGGACATCGCAGGCTTGATGTGACTGACATTGCTCCTCGTTCTTGTGCACAGAGGAGCTCTCCTGCTGGCCATGCTGCATGCTGCGCAGCTTCTACCTCGCTGGTGTCAACCACGTATGTATATAAATATTAATGATACTTACGACTGCCAGTCTTCCGGGTAACGTTATATGCCCTGGCGGCTGACACGACTTCGGCCACTGAGTACTGAGTACTGAACACGTACAAAACCATATAACACTAACGTCAACGACACCAGAACCGAACAGCGACCGACGTAGAACCCACACAATTGGAAATCCGAGTCAAACGTCCCATGTAGTAATGTAGTGTACTTACTATCCTACAGCCACAGCGCATTACGCACTTCCGAGTCGATCCTGCACCGCTCTTGATGAATACCAACAATCACGACATCCAACAGAATCCAATCCAGCACCGAACAACAACAACAGAATGCACTACCCCAACACACCGCTAAAGTTACACCTTCCATAGACAACCGACCCAACGTGAAATCGTGCAAAGTAAGCGCATTCGAGGTTACCACCCGAGCGCGCCCCAAACGCCGAGCACGAGCCCGAGCGCCGCGCCCACGACCGCGCCGCCTCCTCGCGCGCCGGACGCGACCTGCGCCGCGACGGGCGGCTCGACGTACTGGTTCGGGCCCGAGAAGCCGCACACGCCTGACGAGTTGAGGAGCATGTCCGGCATGAAGACCGCCGGGCGCCCGCCGGGGTTGTAGTCCATGAAGATCGTGCCGTTGCTCCCCACGGCGTGTTTCTCGCAGGAGAGGATCCTGCGCGGGGAGGGGGAGGAGCGTCAGTCCGTGGTCGCGCGCGGAGCGGTGGCGGGTGGCTTACTCGGTCGTGGCGGTCGACGCGGCCCAGGGGGTGTAGACGGCGATGGTGACGTTCTTCGGCTGCGCCAACGACCAATCTCAGCGTTGGGTAGGAATGTTGGGGTGTGTGCACTCACCGGGGAGCCGATGTTCGTCAGGACAGTGACGACGTCGCCCTTACGGAAAGCAAGGCCATACTCGCTCTCCGTGAGGATCTCCATCTGCGTCGCTGCCCAGTTGCTCGTGCCGTTAACGAGGAAGTTCCGGAACTACCAGTAAACAGGGTCAGCGGACGACATCATTCATATCACGGCCACGAACCTTATTGAGCTTGGTCGTGAGCTGGTATGTGCTCGTGTTCGCGTATCCCGAGGGCCAGAGCGGCTCGCGATTATACGGATCGCTGAGCCCGTGGAAGCCCTGTTCCTGGCCGTAGTACAAAATCGGGATACTATCAGACCCAGTCAGCCATAGCTCGCAGAGCTCCCCGAGCCCAAGCAACCCACCCGTCGGACATCCAATTGTACACCATCGCGTTATACAGCGACTGCGGATCGACGGAGAGGTTCCCCCAGCGGGGCACGTCCTGGTCCTCGAGGAAGTTGCCCAGCACCGTCGGGTCCTGCATACCGCGTCAGTAAGCTCGGCCATGGCTGCAGTGTGACGCGTGCCTTGAACATCTTCTGCGACTGCGCGACCTTCTCCGTCAGCGCGCTTATGTTCAGCGCGCCGGGCATGGCGAACGCGCTCACGAGCGCGTCGTAGATCGGGTAGTTAAGAATCGAGTCGAGCGCGTCGGGGCCCTGGTACTGGGACGCCTGTCTGGTGGCTCGTCAGTCGATGGGGCCATTAGCTCGTCGCGGATGTGGGGCTCACCCGACATCGTCGTCGAACACCTCCCCAATGCAGAACACGCCGGCGGCGCCGCAGAACTTGGGCCAGAAGTCGGTGTTGACGTGCCTACGCGCGGAATCCTGTGAGTCAGCTGTTCACTCGATCAACTTGGGCGACGTACTTCGCAGCTAGGCACGGCGCCAGCAACATTAGCGACCCGTCGTGATGAACCGGAAATGGCGCTCACCATCAATACGCAGCCCGTCGATGTTGTACTCCTTGACGAGGTCGGTGATCCACGACTGGTACGCGGACACGACGCCCGGGTCCTGCGTGTTGACGTCCGGCAGGGTGACGGTCGTGTCGCCCAGCCAGCAGTCAATAACACTCGTGTCGTTGCTAAAGTCGATAGGACAGAACGAGTGGTATTGCGACTACACGCCCCGCATCAACAATCCCTCCAAACCAGAGACGCGGGCTACGCACCTCGTCTTTGAACAGGAAAGTCGACAGGTCGGGCGTCGTCGAGGTCGCCATGACGTTGTTCACGACGACGTCGACCATCAGGTACATTCCGCGGCGGTGCAGCTCCTGCGAGAGCGCCTTCAGGTCGTCCGCGGTCCCGAAGCGGTCGTTCAGCTTCGTCGCGTCCGCGATCCAGTACCCGTGGTACGCGTCGCCGTACGCCGTCCGCGGGCCCTCGTAGTTCTGCGACACCGGGCTGATCCAGACTGCGCGCGGGTCAGACTCGTCAGGTGCGGGCGGCGGGCGGCTCACTGGCTGTAAACCCGGCGTCCTGGATGTAGTCCAGGTTCTCGCGGATGGTGGTCCATGTCCCGCCGCACCACGTCTGGTCCTTCGGGTCGCAGGCGTTGAAGTCCGAGCCCGCCGGCAGCGCGTACCGGTCGGTGATGATCCTGGGAGAGCCTCAGTCACCGCACAGGATAATTCCATCGCACAGACACCCCACAGTCGCCTAGGTCTCAGTTACCTGAACTGTGTCCCCTGGCCGTCCGCGGGGTGCGTGTATGCGGGCGGTCGCGAGGAGAGATGGACGCACTGGTATATTGAGCGGCCCCTCCACTGGTCCGCTGAGGCGGCCGAGACGGAAGTGACCAGGGCTGCAAACGACAGGAGCTGTCGGAAGGCGTGCATCATATCCGTAGGGCCGAGTAAAAATTATGAGGTCCGAAAAGCGAGTCGGGAGATGAACGAGTGTGTGTGCGCGGGTGTGCGCTGCGACGCGTCGGTGGCTTCGCGTGCTACCCTAGAGAGCGGTCAGCGTCTGAACACCGAGGGAAAGACAGTCGGACGTACGAGACGGGGAAAGGACGGGACGACCTGCAGGCGGTTGGGAGGAAAGAGAGGGAGCGGGGCGGACGGGTGGACGTGCGGGGGCGGGGAGGCTGGATCGGGCAGTCAAGGCCGTGGACGGGGAGTTGGCCTCACATGGTCCGATCGACGGCTACCTGCACCTGTGCTCGCTGTCGCGTGAGATGCACCGTCCGCCAGTCAGCGGGCGGGAAGCGTGATGTGCTGCGAATGCACCGCGCGGACCTGGTCCTCCCTCCCGCTCGAGGCACGCCGACGCCCATCGCCATGGCGCCCTTCTAGTTTTCTTGACCTCTCCTCAGATGACCCACCGCTAGTACTACCAACTTCCAAGAGGGTGTCGTATAAGGTCGTATACCCACTGGATGTAACACACGGTACGCATCCCGAGCGGAGACTGCCAGTGGTGCAATCAGAAGATGTTGGGCTCAATATCAATTCCCCAATCCAGAGACGTGTGTTTTCACCCTTGGCATCTCGCACTCACCGGCTGGGTGTACAGCAGATTCGGAAAACCTTGTCCGACGCGTCCCCGCGCGTGCGAAAATTCAAATAAATCAAGAAAATGACGAAAATGCGGAAAAGTCTAGGAATCGCGATACACGCACCGTAGCCACTATAGAACACCGTGTACGCCTTGTTACAGGTTCGCGGCGTATGCGGCATGTCTATCGAAGGCAAGTTGAGGGTGATTTTGAAGGTTGTGCGATGGTCGACGTGGCGGGCAATGTTGGGCGCTAATGCTCACTCCTCGAGGAGCATCCACTGCAAAATGCAGTTGTGGGCGTCGTCGGGTGCTCGATATAGCCCGAACAGTGCGCGGAGTACAGCTGTATCAATGTATTTCTCATTGTATGTAACAGATGTAGTAGCTTGTTGGACAATGATAATCAGGAGGGCTGCCTCAACACTCAGCGCTCAGTACAGTGCCTGGCGATTTTCAACTTCAAGTCGAAGTTGGGCCCGACATCGACATGGGGACAGTATGAATATCAGAGCGATATTCGAGGAAGCCGAGACCTTATGCAGCCCTGTCTTCAGTGACGAAGCTCCTGTCTTGTAAGACTTGCCACATAGCCTTCACTGGCAAGCTTCATGGCCAGCCGGAAATGCGAAGTCGCGGCCTCGGGACTCCCGGCGAAATAACACAAACTCTCCGACAACTTATTGAAAGCTTTGAGAACAAGACTTGAGGATATAATCTGAGTAGGCCATCTCAGGTTGGCACTGGCAATGCGAGCACTTCGGGGAGGCAAGTCTTTGACCTGGTTGCCCGTCAAATGCACAAATCTTTTCCTCTCAGGTTATATTCATCTAGTCACCATGTCTCTAAGTCATCACGCATACATTCCGGGTCATATCGAGTACCCACAGCGGTGTTCTGCAGTGAATGTCCCCCGGGAGTGAGCATTAGCGCCCAACGTTGCCCGCCACGTCGACCATCGCACAACCTTCAAAACCACCCTCAACTTGCCTTCGATAGACATGCCGCATACGCCGCGAACCTGTAACAAGGCGTACACGGTGTTCTATAGTGGCTACGGTGCGTGTATCGCGATTCCTAGACTTTTCCGCATTTTCGTCATTTTCTTGATTTATTTGAATTTTCGCACGCGCGGGGACGCGTCGGACAAGGTTTTCCGAATCTGCTGTACAAAGAGGCTACTGCACATTGGCACCGGGGAACGTTGACCACAGGGAACCCGCCACAAGGACGCCGCAAGGCCGTGTGTACGTCGAGCGCACGCCACCCCACAAGCCACTGCTCTCGTCGACGCCCGCAGCTGGCGTGCGGGGAATCCTGCTGGCCATTCAAGTTCTCGACTTGGGTGTGATGGTGCCTTCGGTGCAGATCACACCGAGCGTCAGTCCGCGAGCCGCCGGCCTGGCATCTGCCTCGACCCGGCCCGCCCCCAACCAGCATCAACCTTCTTGTTACTGAAGTCGATCGGAGGTCGTTTGAACCTTGAGCTTGGACAATCGTCCGTGCGAATGTTCGCGACGACGTAATCTTTATGTTTTTTTTATTTGCAACAGTCCAGGAGACTGTCGTCGGTATTGGATAAGTAGCATGACACTCTCGACGTAAGCTTCTAGTTCTACAGCGAAAGCCCGATTTCACAACATATGAGAAGCTTCAAAAAATCTCGCTTTGCCTCAGTCTGCTACACATCTGACAACCAATGTATCGCGAGCAGTGTAGTTGGTGGACGAATCGGAACAGTGAGACCACATTGGACCAGGGACCATGGCAGGATGGGCCCATGATGACGAGGTCTAATATCTGCTCCTCCCAGCAGGCCTCCAGGGCGAGTGTATATGGTGATGTGAGCCCACGGTCTGTCTTTCTCTTCAAGTTGCGAGCCTTCGTTTGCATCCACACGACGTTTAGCAGCGACCTGTCTGACTGCATGGCATCGTTCGATGGATTACAAACCGTGCGACGATGGTGAATGTGGCTTTGCCAAACGCGACAGATCCCACCTGCAGTCCAAAAGCCCTGCCGCAAGCGAGAAAGAGACAGAGGCGCGAAGACGATGTGCCCGTCGGTCATTGGGCCTTCACAGATCACAATTACTAAGTCGCGAGAGTTGACCATGATCAGTACGTTGCGCCACGCCCGTGCATGAACTGGGTCCAACACCCACCTTACACATGGCAGACGTCGCATCGAGCGATGCTATACTCCGTGTTCAGAAGCAGCGATTATTGGTCCGCGACCGGTCACCCGTCCTTGACACCACCACACAAGTGTCACAACTCACTTCAATTTCACCCTCTCTCAACCCTCACGCGGCCAGATCGCTCTGCAAAACCGGCCTCAGTCCCGCAGCACAGTCTCACCCCAACGCTCAGATGGCGTGCGGCTGGTGCGATCTTCTCGGATAGCGATGCGATTGCGAGCGACACAAATACACAGAGCAATACTTAGACAACGACTCTCGACTACTTCTTCCCCGACCTGTCCCACCGCGGAGTCAGCTGCAGTCAAACGGAGCGATTCCGAGACAGACGTACTTCTTGATGCCCCCTCCGGGCGCACCGCCTTCCGGTCGCAGAAAACACCGTCGACGTCAGTACTAGCTCGGTACTCACCCGGGGTGGCAAACGCAGGGCACACTCACCCTTAGCAGCTGCAGACCAGTCAGCGCGGTCCTCGAGAGTCACTCAGCACGCATACGCACCCTTGTCCTTCGCGGCCTTCAGCGCGGCCTCCTCCTGCTTCTTGCGCTCCTTGAACGCGAGGTCGTCCTCGTCCAGGTCTTTCTTCTCCTTCTTCGGAGCCTAGCAGCGAGCGGGTGTTAGTGAGACGCGCCGCCCGCGGGCGCATCACTGCTTGCGCACCTTGAGTGGCTTGAGTTTCCCGCCTGCTCTGGTCGCCATGGTCGGTGGTGTGTGGAATGAAGATGAAGAAGACCCGAGGCGGCTGCCGCCACACTGCCTCCGCGCGGTTTGACCAGGACGGACGCACGTGCGTTTGGCGGTTCTGATTGGCTGCAACTACGTAGGTTCAGCGTAAGTACTCTGCCGACAACTATCATAATGTAGAACGGCTCGTCTCTCGTCTGGGTTCTTCTCCTGACCGATCATCATGGCACGGCCTGCCCATGCACCATCAGACTCTGCAGATTTAAGACTCTCAACCGAGACAATCACATCCATCTACTTATTCTTCTCTCTCGATGGCGTCGAATGGTCTTGCGGAAGGCGAACTGGCCAATTGCTCCACCGCCAGTCTTGTCGACAACGCCTTGAGCATCGTCGAAAATACTACTTTTGCGGCGCCGCTACACGGCGGCGTCTCTCCCCAACAACTCCTCCGACATATGCTTGTCGACGCCCCTAACGAATATGGCCAACGCTATATTGCAACGGCCGTGCATGTTGCTGCCACCGGGGAAGCTGACCTTGTTCTTCGCTTGGCCTGTGTCTTCCTGGACGATCTCCTTTTACCGAGTCAGCTTATCATCTGGCATTTCTGCGTGGTCATGCTTACGCCGGAATATATCCAGTGCTAGCAAATATGAGCGCTGTGAACCGTCTCCCTCCAAGTTCCAGCCCCACGCCTATCCTTCAAGTCGAACCGGCCGCCATCGAGATAGAGCCTGTAGACCGAACCGAACAACAAGAATTGGACCGCCTGGTATGCTTGATTATACTGACTCTCCCATGACAGCTGAATCACAGTAAAAATAGCGTCACATCAGGGAAAATAGGACTTGTTGCGTCACAGGGTTCTCGTCGGACGAACGCGCTCTAGAGCTTCACGCCAGCGGTCAACTGGCTCAAGTGAGAGCTATCGTAGAGCTCGAAACAGCTTATGTCATTCCATTGGCACTCAACTCGTTCGACGAACCACACTCAGTCAGTCTTATTTTGTTCGCGTTGCTAACTGGTATTGAGACGTCGACGTGAAGCATCAGGCGGCTCGCACACGGGATATGCTCCGCAGTTGGACCAATATCGATTTACCGGGACTCGTTGGAAGTACTATCAACACGCCTCGCAACGCAATGCTTATCAATCGACTCGACCACCAAAAATCCGGAAAGTTCAAGATCTGGTTTGAGGAGGTACGGCTTCGGATTTCTCGTCGGGTTCTGCCACTGATTCAGCACAGATTTCCGACTGTGCGAACGGATACATAGTGAAAACAGCGCGGGGCGCTGTCCTAGCCAACGCTCGTTTCGATGGCAAAGCGCGATTCTGTAGCATTGATGACATCGATCCGCCCGACCTCCAGCTCCTTCGAGTTCACGCAGCATTTGCAAAAGTGTTGAGTGCGTGTGGGGCTGCGGACGTCTACGCGAAGTTGGAGGAAGACTTGGATCGCGGCCGGGGTATCGTGAAGGACGAAGCGTCATCAATGATATTGACTGCCCGGCTGGACGCCATCAATTATGTCAATTGAACTGGGATTGCACGGCTGCATCATATGTCACATCGGTACCCAAGTGAGTACTGTACAGGCAATCATTCACGCTCTTGTGAATCCGTTCGTCACAAGGGTCCCACGTCCTTAGACCCCACGAGCAAGGAAGACGAAGGTATCACATTCGCGTCTTGCGGGTGACTGGTTCTATGTCTTGCTGCGTCGCGGGCTTCTTGCCAGTCTGATCCCAAATCCTGCAAGGTCTTTGCAGTCTTCCAAATTCCCGTTGGAGTATTACTAACTTGCAGGGACACTCAGGCTCTACCCTACAGATTTCAACATGGCATGGCGCCCCTCCCCCAGGCTCTGAGGCCATGGATTGACCACACCTAGAAGGAAACACGGCAAGTTGCTGATAGACAAGGGCGATCCAGAGCGGCCCAGAAGTGGGTCGAGTCAGCCAGTCATCGAATGGCTCCGACGCGCTCGGTTCGGTTCGTATGGACCTGTATGGACTCCTTTTCCCCGCAAGTCGACTGTCAAATGCACAGATTCCATCAAGATTCCATTGATGTACTTAATAGCACTTCGCCATAATAGGACTCCGAGTAACTTCGCGCGCCCAATAGACCTCCTGTCCCCCACACCTTGAGCTTGAGTACTTGAGTACGTGAGTAACTACACTATATCTTGTGCAATGTTGTCCACTATAGGTGACGCGGAGGGTCACCTGCAGCGAGGACGAAATAGCTCGCACATGATAGAATGTTACTCACACCCCAATGACAGATGTACGCCTCCTGTGCTCCTCGGGCGGGTCGGGCGGCCTCACGTCCACCGAACATCGCAGGCTCTCCACGGCGTACGCTACGCGTTCCTGCGGCAGAGCATGGCGTACACTACGCGTTCTTGCGGCAGAGCACGGCGTACGCTACGCGTTGTCGCGGCAGAATACGCAGAGCACAAGTGGGTTACGTGAGGACGTGTCAGTGCTTTGTAGAATAGAGTATAAAGCCAAAGCCAACAGCTCTCGACTGAGTATCCAGTTACCCACAAACACAACCACTATGGCACCTGCATACCCAGCTGCGCCCGAACCGCCCACCAGGCTGGGTTACTACCGCCAGCTCGCTCCCCGCGCCGCGATCCATGTCTCCCCGCTCTGCCTCGGTGCGATGAGCATCGGGGATAAGTGGGACAAACTTGGCATGGGAGCGATGAACAAGGAGCAGTCGTTCAAGCTCCTAGACGCCTACTTCGATGCGGGCGGGAACTTCATCGACACCGCCAGTAACTAGTGAGCAAACGTACTCTGATGCTGAAAGCCGTCGCTGATGTAGCCATGCAGTCAAGACGGCTCTTCGGAAGAGTTCATCGGAGAATGGGCGGAGGCTCGCGGTATACGCGACCAGTTGATCATCGCCACGAAGGTATGCTACCCATCCTCCTGTCTCCAGATGACCGACGCTGACACGTTCATAACAGTGGACGAACAACGTTAAGCTGCGAGACGACTCCGTGAAGCAGAAGGTCAACTGGTCGGGCAACAACGCCAAGAACCTCAAGCTCACCGTCGAGGCCAGTCTGAAGCAGCTTCGGACATCCTACATTGACATCTTGTACATGCATTTCTGGGACAACCACACCAGCGTCGAGGAAGTCATGGATACCCTCCATCACCTCGTCGTGGAAGGCAAGGTCCTCTACCTCGTAAGTGTTCAGCATCAGTCAGACGGTAGACATTCCAGCGCTCACCATGATCTGCCCACAGGGAGTCTCGAACACCCCCGCGTGGTTCGTCACCAAGGCAAACGCATACGCCAAAGCGCACGGGAAGACGCCTTTCGTCATCTACCAAGCAGCATACTCCGTCCTGCAGCGCGACATCGAGCGTGATATCCTCCCGATGTGCCGCTACGAGGGCATTGCGCTCGCCCTCTTCAACGTCCTTGCCGCCGGGCACATCCGCTCGGACGAAGAAGAGGAGCGCCGTCGCCAGACGGGTGAGGGTGGCCGGGCGGTCATGCGTCCCTGGGAGCGCACTCCTGACGAGAAGAAGATGTGCGACGCGCTGGAGGTCGTGCGCACGCAGGTCGGAGCGAAGAACATCACGGCTGGTAAGTGGGGTCATGGGCCACTACCGTGTGAAGAGGCTAACAAGTGTGTAGTTGCGATTGCATACGTGATGCACAAGGCCCCGTACATCTTTCCGATCATTGGTGGCCGTAAGGTTGAGCACCTGCAAGCAAACATTGAGGCGCTGAGCATCAAGCTCACCGGAGAGCAGATGGCGTACCTCGAGAGAATCCTGACCTTTGAGCTCGGCTTCCCCCATCGGTTCACTGTAAGTGCACACCGCATGGACGTGTTCTTACGCTCACCCACCACGCCAGGGCCTGCTGGGAGACTACCCAGTCACGCTGAAGGCAACAGCGAAGCTCGACCCTCAGCCGCTCGCACCGCCAATCACTCCCTCTTAACTGGATTGCTGTGGATAGCAAGTGCAAGAGTTACAGTGACTGCTGCTAGGAGAGATCCCCACTGATGCTGGCAAGACGCTGTCTTCGGCGAAGGTCTGGGACCCGTAGCGTATCTCCGTGTCGAAACTTGCAATATACTTGAGAATGTCCTTTCCGCCATTGCATCGTACCTATAAGTTACATGTTTGCCCATGGATGACTGACAAGGCGTTGCACTGTGACAAGGGCCTGGTACCGTACATCGGTGTTCTCGTGCGACATAAGCTCCATGACACGTGTTTTGCCCCCGAGGTCGGTGAACAGCCTGTATTGCCACGGGAGTAGTGTTCAAAGGAACGTCAGTATCGTCGTTCCGATGTAAAGGGTAAAATACCACAGACTTCTTCCCTCGCTCGTAGTGCTTCACGTACTGTCCCGCATCGTGAGCGGCAACAGCAAGCACTAATGGATCACTGGAATCCTTCAAAAGCTTGATGAGCGTCCTGAAAGGCGGCGGAATGATGATGAGTGGACACTCGATAGTTTAGTGATCAGCGCTCACTTTAGCTGTGCATAGTCCTTGTCATTAAGCTTCGTGGCGTTCTCCTTCCAGAACAGTTCAGACTCATGTACTGGCGTCCACGACAAGTGTCCAGAAACCAGCTCCGAGCTGTACTCGTCGTAAGTCCTGAACGAGAATGTAAGTTGAGGTCGCAGTATCATGGTAGGCAAATGAAGTCAAGGCTTACGTCAAGCTCTCGAATCGCGCATTCAGCTCGTCTCGAATGTACTGTACATCCTCAAGGATATCCTCATCGGACCACTTCCGCGTGCACAAGTTCTTCGCAAATGGAAGGAGTTGAGAGACGAGCATGGCGGGAAGGTTCGCGGCTGGTGCTTTGGAGACGAGGTTCTGTTGTCAGAATGTAAGCGAGCACGATTGTTTGACCAGGCAAAGACACTCAACCCGGAAGGTAGCAACTATGACGCGGATGACCTTCTCCTTAGCAGCATTCTGAGCAACGCCGGTGAGAAGGGGGATGATGTCATACTGCCTACGTGTCATCCTCATTAGCCAGGGGTATGGTTATAGTGCTCTGGGCGTACGCACTTCTGGATGTACTCGGCAACCTCTTGCTCGAATGTAAGCAGCCACAGGCAGAATCCAACCTGGTAGCTCATCTGGGCGTTGGGGTTATGTTTGAGAATCTCGATCAACCTTGCTCATTGTATGAGCGCGACAGGGTCGAGGCAACCTGCGACGACGGAGCTGCTCACCCTCCCATAAGTGTGGAGTTCGCCCAGACAGCTTTGCGACATTCGGGACGCGGAAGGACCGCTTCGAGACACTGCACTGCGATGTCTCGCTTGTGCGGACTAGTACTGGTAATGAAGGCTGCAAGCGTGTTCAAGAAGGGTTTGAGCTGCTCGGCAGGTATGGGTGTCGACTCGGAGCTGAGGATAGGGTCACGTCATACAAAAGACGTCGAGTCTGCGGTTAACGGGCTTTACCTGAGGAGGACGGTCATTATCTGTGTAGTTTTCAACTGGACAAAGTCATCTTGCGATTCGAGCAGCCTGCCATATCATGTTATGCATAGCCGGGAGGACATGACGGAGATTGCGTACCGCGACAGTGCACCATATGGCAATTCGGGGTCCACTTCTCGTGTCCTAGTAAACAAGGGTATCCGCTCGTCGTGGTCTGCAAGGTCTCCTTCAACAGAAGGCCATCAACTTAGTAAATCCTACACACCTGAAATAGCATCCGTGATGAGGACCAGGATGCACTGCTGCGTGTCCACCCTCTGCAGCTTCTTAAGTAGCCTAAAGAACAGCAGGGCATACGACGGGCCATCCGACAGGAATACAGAGTCAATTCTCGCTCTCGGTTGCCTATCCACCTTCTTGATGAGCCCAAGCTCTTCACTGGTGATCAAGTCCGCGCGTTGGTACCCCTGCAGTAGCACTTGCATCAGAGACGCCCCTCGTACGCACATGCATACACCACCATCACTCACCTCCCATGGGACAGGCTTCGCTCTGACTTTCGCAGAGCTTTCGTCTAGATGCGCGTTCGACACGAGGGGAATGGACATCGCGACGACCGGGCGGGACGATGGTGGACGAGCTGAAGCCTGCTGAAGCTCAGTCGCGGGTCGCGCGAGGCGCCCGTCGCGACGTCGTGGCACGTGCCTAACATTGAGCTCACTGACATTTTGAGCGCGCCAGCGTCCAGCTCACCCTCCGGTATGTGGTCCAGAAATGCTCTCGCATGCTGCAGCAAGCAGTCAAGAGGTATGGTCGTCTTTTTGCCTATCAAAGGAAACCACTAGTGACCGATTGCCAGCAGCATGCGTGCAGCTTCGGTCGCGCACGCTGGCGACGGTGACGGACGCCGCTGGACCGTCCTCCACTCCCGCCAGCACGCCCAAACCCTCCCTGTCTAAGTCTTCGCAGTCTCCCAGACCAACCATCCAGACCGCAGTCATCCTCAACCGCTCCCCCATCCTCACCCGCACGCCGAGTGCCTTCGAGCGCGCCTACTACGCCTACCAAGCCCGCATCCAGCGGGCGCTCTTCAACCCGTTCCCGGACGAGTTCTACTTTAAACCCGGCTCAATACTTGAAGACCAATTCAACGCGGAGGAGAAGCAGCGCGAGAAACTCGCCTTTGGCGGCCCGTACGTCAAGGAGAAGCCGGTGGAGGTCTTGGGCTCGGAGGAAGGTGCTGGGAGGAAGCAGCAGCAGCCTATGCCGAGGATACATGAAGCGGACATAAAGATGGACGTCCAGAGCCTTGACAGGCAAGGAGAGCGGAACCTCTATCTACTCGTGCATGGTAAGGACTCCGCTGGGAAGGATGTCTGGAGGTTCCCGCAGGGAGGTATCGAGGAGGGTCAGGCGTTGCACCAGGTACGTCGGACTACTTTGACTAGAGCGTATTCGCCGGGACCTATGTCTCGCGAGATGTGAAGCTCAGAGTGCCCCGCTCTGAACCGAAGCGCTGTCGCCGCACCTGGCGTGATCTTTGGGACAGGCGAGGGAACATTAGCTCTACTTTGCTATCATTTCCGTGACCTAAGTTCGAGCGGATGCGTTCTATTACTTTAGAGGTTGAATACGAATACTTCTCTCCCCGCAGGCTGCAGAGCAAGATCTTTACATCGAGTGTGGCGAGCTCATGGACGCCTGGGTGGTCAGCCGGAACCCAATAGGTGTCATAGAGCCTAACAATGCAAGTACACCATCACAACAGGTTAGTATATCCCCTTTGATTCTATGCCACCGTTCGCTCATCAGTCATGCTATTGCAGGCATGCGTGTTCTTCTATAAGGCACACATTCTCGCCGGCCAGGCGAAGCCCAACGGTAAGACCGTGAAGGACTTCGCATGGCTCACAAAAGAGGAGATCGAGTCTCGAGTAGACCAGCAGTACTGGGCGGCAGTGAAGGATATGCTATCAGACTTCTAATGTATCTGCGTTTACTCTGGTGTTGCTATTTAGGATTTAGTGCACTGCTGTTGGACTTGCGCTGGAGTCCCTTAATGTGGTACAATCGTAACCTGGGAGCGGTCTTCAGGGTATGTGCCTATGTCACGGTCAGTATACATAGCAGTAGTATGTAGTAGTAGTCGTGCAGCGACTACGATCCCAAGACTCCAAAATCTGAACAGGTCTATTGGACGAGGCGCTGAAGAGAGTGCCAGCGCCTCCTCTTCCCAACGTCTTCCTTCTAAGTTATCCCCCCAGTACACAACAGTACACAACCTCCAGAGGCAGCAAACTGAGCGCGAAGTCAGAAGTGGCCACATTCAACACGGTCGAAGCTCGGGTGCAATCCCGGCCTGAGAGTGCACGTAGAACCACACGGAGAATCTCATCTCAGAGGACAACGCTGACCTACATATATCACTGGTCCCGAAGGTGTACACACGCCTGTCGTGGGTACCACGAGTAGCGATGGTCAATATCCGGTTGCATGCTTGGTTGGCCTCACTACTGTCACGGTGTCAGCTTGTACTCGTCTCGGCTTCCGTGATGAATAGTCAGCGCACATTCCACACCACGGCCAGTTGCGAGGACCCTGGCTTCGACAGCCACCAACGCGGTTGGGGCATATCTGTCTCCGAGGAATGGGACGTACGCGTTCTACATTGGCTCTGACCATTTGTTCCGCTCACGAGAGAAATCGGACGTGCAGGTTCTGGGACCGTTCCCGAGTCACGCAAGGGAACAGCATTTTCTGTCTCCTTCCTATCCACTGAACTGTGAATGTCGACTTCATACTTATACTTAGCGCGGGACATGGTGTCTGATGAAGCATCTCCACAGTATCGGAACCTATAGACTTCAAGGGCAAATGGCCTTCATCATGTGCGGACGGCGGAGAAGTAGAATGGACAACCGCTCACTCCAAGACTGACGGTACGTTGGATGTCTCCTTCCCGCACATTCGGTATGTCGTCCCTCGTATGCTATGTCTAAATTTCCCGAGATGCACCCCAGTGACATACCGCTCCAGCTGGGCCGCGCTTCGAGCAACAGAGGGGTGGGCAGGTCTACAGCACCATTCGGTTCTGCACACCACGATCACGGTGACCCCACCCCCAAACCTCTCGAGCGACACTTCAGAACGACCAGGTGAACCACCCCGGCTACTAGTGAACGTGGCCCAGGGCTCCTTCTTCACGGTCCTCCCATCTCAAGATGCCTCGAAACCCTCGAAGGCAGTACCGCAATGGTACATGGGGAACATCTACGCCATGGAGCGTGTTCTTCCCCAGACGGTTTCACTTCCCTCCACGCCGTCGTTTACCGGACCAACGACGTACGACCTATTCGTCAGCGGCGACTACGAGGTGACTCGCTGCTTCGAAACGTGCCATCCTAGGTTACTGACGGTGATCCCGTAGATCAGGCTGTTCGGCGATCCGCGCTTCAACGGCGACAAGAGCGGCATACCTACTCTCTCCATCAAGCTGTCCGTGGACCTCGAGCCAGTGCCCACGGAGAGCACGGTGGAAATCATTCCAGATCATAGCGTGACCTGCGACTTCGTCGACGGATGGGCATTTGGAGACGCGTTGGGCGTCGGCGTGCGGAGCGTATCTGGCTGGTGGAACATCGACGGTGTGTCGCTCGCGACAGCGGAGCTGACGGTACATCGTGCCCTCTCTCTAAAACCCCACTGGACATGACTGTGCTGACGCGAGACATAACAGGACCGACTCAACCTCACGCTGCTTCAGAACACCGCGCTCGCCCCCACCCAGACACGCATCGTACCCCTCAAGATTGTCCAGCTTCTTCCCTTCGGTGGACACGAGATACCTGTCGCCCTGCATCTGACATCTCGGAACAACGCCACGACGACCTTGCATACCAGCATCCCCGTCCGCCAGCACCCGCACTGGTCACCGTCCGAGGTCCCGCAGCTGGGATACAGGCTACGTATCTCTACGGCAGCTCGTCCCCGACGGCATTTCTGGTGATGCCGCCGGAGGAGCCCAACGAGGGTCAGCCGCGGATTCCGGTGCTTGCGCTTCGTACGTTTGTTGTTGGTCTAGATCGACGGAGGGACGGTGACGTGAGCCTGTAATTTCTGCAGATGGCGCGGGCGTGGACATACTGTCGATGCCGTTCTGGATCCAGGCCATCCCGCGGCAAAAACATAGTTGGGTCGTCACACCAACAGGGCGGACCGCATGGGTGCGTGAACCAAACCTCCTCTTACCGCGATCACCTTGCACATACATGATTTCAGGGTCTGGATTGGCATGGTCCCAGCGCGATGGACGCCTGGGGCAGTGTTGATGCTCTAGGGGCAATTCTGAAGAGTAGGGATGCATGGCGCGGCTACGAACTCGCCGACGACACGCGGGTGCTGCTCCTCGGCCACTCGAATGGCGGCCAAGGGGCATGGTGGAACGCGGCGAGGTACCCGGATCGAGTCGCTGCCGGTATGTTTGTTGAGTTCTCGCCCCTCGCCAATGCCGCGATTGCATTCACTGAGCATACCAATCGGTGCAGTCATCCCGGCGGCGGCGTACCTCAAGTCGCAGGTATGTACCCCTCATCCAGTCTCAGTAAGTATTGGTCTCCGCTCGCACCGAAGGCAGTCGTCATGATGACGCGTCTGCTCTGCAGTTCCGCGCATTACGTCGACCCTTTCCTGCGGGCGATCCTTGAGACCGCGCTGACACCCGATGATAACGACCTTTTCCTGTCTAACCTCGCGCACACACAATTCTTGCGATCCACGGCGGCGACGACGAGAACGTGCCGACGTGGCACAGTCGTGCGTACGTCAGCACCCTCAAGACGTGGAACGCCGACGCGCCCGTGAAGTCAGTCGTTCAAGCTGTTGTCATTCTCGGCGCTTGATCTGACGGTAACATCATAGGCTACGCGAAGATCCCGGTGAACTTCACTGGTACACAGGGGTGTTCGATAACCCCGATGTGCGCGAGTACATGCGCGGTGTTGGAAAGCGAGACGGGCTTGGCTACATCTGTCGGCTTCGGGCCGAGCCCAGATAGCTTCACCTTGACTGTCTCCATACCTGCTGAGAGCGGCTCGCTTCACGGATGGCGGATCCACCAACTGCTAGTGCCTGGCCGGTAAATAGATCGAGAAGTATAACGGAACGCGTACTGATTTGATTCCCGTTTAGCATCGGAAGGCTTACGGTCGTACTGAGCGGGACGTCAATTGAAGTCCGCACGAACAACGTCGCAGTGTTCTCAATTCAGCACATCCCTCGATATGCTGCGGACGTTCTGGTCATAGACGGCTTCACATTCCCGATGGATGCTCTTCGAGACAACAGTCACAACGCAGTGCATTTCTCACGTGAGGATGGTACATGGAAAGTACGTACCCACTCCGAATACGCCTCCGCAAGACCTTTGTTGACGCAGCGCAGTCCTCTGTTGACCCGCCGGCGGCTCTTCAACCACATGGGAGACTAGCCAGAATCCTCACCTCCCCTGTACCGATCGTCATCATCTATGAAAGTAGCTCTCAAGCTCCCTCTCGGCAACGCTACGCCTAGCCTCTGCTCTCGACGGTTACCACAAGCTTGATGCGGAGATCATTGACGACGCGGAGGCCGTCCGGAGGCTACACATCGAATCGCTGGGCACTGCCAACATAGTCGTCGTCACGAATGGAAAGGGGAATTCGCGCAGTCTCTGCTCTCGCAAGAGCGCACAGCATTCACCCTCAATAACAGGACATTACTTCTGAGAGGCAAGCCTCTGGGAGCGAAGTCCGCTGCGCTGTTCTTGCATCCGCATCCCAGTGCATCAGATGCATCTATTCTGTTCGTATACGCCCAGGATGATGCAGGATTGGAGAGAGGCCTCCGGCTCTTTCCCATACGTACAGGCGTGCCAATCCCCGATTGGGTTGTAATCACAGAACACGCGGACAAAATGGGAGCGGGAGGGATAGAAGGAGCGGGGTGAGTGTCACTGTGCTCATGTAAACTGGAGCTCGGCTCAAATGTCTGAATTCAGCGTATGGGGAAACACCTGGAGCTGGAATGAAGGAATCTCCGCCGTTTGAATCATCATTTAAACGCCTCGACCGTTGTTATTTCAAATCATCAAGGCAGTCACTCTGCCAGTGTCGGTGTGAGAAGATATATACCTATTGAAAGTCGCGGATCACATAGCCTCTGTATTCTGTATTCAGTCGCTGGTAGCATGATACGCCGCAGTGTGAAAAACATGGTCTGAAGCTACTAGTAGCAAATCCTCCGTCTTTACTAAAACTGTCATGGATGACTCTTGGGACTTATCCCATTATCTTGAACCCGCCATGGATCGCATTGACGACGTTCGGGCGAGGGCACACGGAAGCCGTCTGCAGGATCATCAGAAAGTCAAGATCGAGGAAATCCGAAGGACGAGGATGAGCGGGTCACGTACAGTATTTTGATGATAGTCTCAGGAGAAGCAGCAGACATATGAGCTGGTATGGGAATGACTCAAGGTAATATATCTTCGATTGCGCTGTAACATACGTCCTAGGCTTTTGGAAAACGACTCGAGTTCGACAAGATCTTGCGACTTTGTGACATACTACGGTACCTGAGTGGGACGACTCCTCGCCTTTGGCCTAGCAAGTACTACTATG
>NW_025955499.1:0-24021 GCF_022376445.1 Fomitopsis serialis
GTAAGTGGGGGAGAAGTTGGTGCTGGAGAGCGCGAGGAGGAATGGGAAGATGGTTGCGGGATGGCAGGCATATGGGTTCATGCATGGAGTGATTAATACCGACAAGTGCGTTCGCGTCCTAAGACGCTGCGTCCGCTCACTGACACGATATGGTAGCGTGTCCATCCTAGGACTAACGATGACTACGGTGAGTCTGCATGCGCGAACTTTCGCAGCGATCATAAACGGAGTGTCTGCCCAGGCCTTACGCGTTCATGGACGTATTCGACGCATGGCACATCTGCAATCACGACGACGGCGAGGGCCGATACGGCTACAAGTGGCAGCCCAACGCGATGTAAGCTGCTCCTCCACACCTCAGTAATACGTTTGCGCACTAACTCTCCACTAGTGTATTCGCCCTCCGCTCCCTGGTGACCGCACTCGCTCCTCTAATCGGCGCGGAAGCCGAGCTCGGGCACGCCGTCTCCCCGAACTGGGCCAACGAAGCCAAGATCGACGAGTGGCGCAAGAAGGGCACGGAACTCGTCAAGGACGAGATGGAGTGCGTCGCCCAGGAAGCGTGCGCACAAGAATACGGCAGGCTGATACACAAGGTGCGCGTCCCCTTTACCTCTCATCCTCGCCCTCGCCGACCGACCCCACGACCCCGCCCGCAGCGCCTCGGCCTGCGCCGACACGACCCCGCCGACGAGGCAGAGCTCAGCCGGCCCCTCCTCGACATCCTCTCCGAGCACAAGCTCGACTTCCACGGGACGTTCCGTGCGCTCGGCGCGTTCCGCGCATCCGCGGGCGACGCCGCGCGCAACCTCCTCGTCGACCGCCTCCTCGCCCTCTGCGGCACGCCGCACAACCTCGACATGGCCAAGGCCGTCGAGGACTGGCGCGCGTGGCTGGGGAAGTACGCGGCGCGGATCGAGAGCGAGCGGGGCGAGTGGGGCGGGGATGCGGACGGGGAGAGGAGGCGGGAGATGAGGGCCGCGAACCCGAGGTTCGTGCTGAGGCAGTGGGTGCTTGAGGAGGTCATCAAGAACGTGGAGCGGGATGTGGACAGCGGCAAGAGGCTGCTGGCGAAGGTGCTGCAGGTGAGGTCCCACTCTGCGGTATTCAGCTCTCGCACTTCGCTGACCCCGTGGCTGCGCGTAGATGGCGTGCAACCCGTTCGAGCCGTGGGGCGCCGAAGACCACGACGGCGACGAATCAACGCTGGACGTCGAGGCCAAGGAAGAACGCAGGTTCTGCAGCCTCGGCGACATGAACTACCTCGGATACCAATGTAGCTGTTCAAGCTAGGCAATCGCAAAACGGATGAATCCGCACGACGTGCATATGTATCGTTAGCCATGTCTGTTATCAGAGTGTCCTGATGTTTGGTTTGCATTGCCCATCCATACAGTATTGATACAGTACTTCCCCCGCCTCTGCCTCGCGCTAAGGTTCCCTCTATGTTGCGCTCCCGAAGATTTGGTATCGCCTGCAGATGCTCGGGCCGACCTCGTCGTATTGCGCTTTCGTGTGACAGAAGTTGTAGAACTCGGGCTGTCGGCGATCAGTCAACACGCACGCATGGACTCAGATGGAAGCGCTTGACCTACCAGAGATGCGAGCAAGGACCCACCGAACCAGACCGCGTACCGTTGGCGCTTGTGCGAGATGACATCCACCTCGACACCAGAAGACTGGAGACTCGTGAGCGAGCGGTGCGCGAGCAGACAACGTATCAAAGCTGACCTTGACGTGGCTGCCGCTAGCAAGCACGCTGGCGTCCAGTCTGCGATCGACTATTTGCTTGATATCTCGCTTGAGACGCTGGCCAAAGTGCTGGAACATCGTAGACCCTCCGGAGAGCACAATGTTCTGACAAAGGCTTGAGCTCAATGCTCGTGTTGGATCAGTCGTGTGAGCATACCTTGTAGAGACCACGCCGCACGTCGATAGGCGACTGCTGGACGACGCTGTCAACGATCTCAGGCAGCGGGGTCAGGAAGTCGGAGGAGTTGATTTCAGGGTTGAAGAAGATCTCGGGTGCGAGGAAACGCTCGTAGCCAACGTCCACCGAGTATTTCTGAGAGCACGGGAATTAAGTGGGACGCAAGCACAAGGAGATCGCACTTACTCTGCCGGTGACAGTATGTTCGCCGTCAAACCGCTCAAAGTACTTATACGGCTCCTCGTCGAACTTCCTGAACTCCCTGACGATGTCCTGGCACACATAGCTGAAGTTCTCCTTCACTTTCCCGGCGACCTTCATCTGGTCCTCCGGCGGGACCGTAGCCATCTCGCCGCGCTCGCGCATCAGATTCAGCACGAACTGCGTGATGTCGCGGCCGGCAATGGGGATGTGCTTGATCGCGCTGCCGATAACGTAGCCCTCCGCGCAGGGGATGACGTGCGTGACACCATCGCCGGAGTCGATGACTGTGCCGGTGAGCGTGCGCTCGTTGACGCGGCTGGACGTCCAGGAGGCCGCGAGCGCGAGCACGGCCTGCACGGCGATGTAAAGGCCCTTGATGTTGAAAGACTCGAAGAATATCTCGGCAGTCTGTTCACGATTCTCAGGTGCATTGAGTGGGGGTTCGGTCTACGTGTTGGCGTTGAGGCGAGCCGTCAGTATTGCCATGCATAGGACGGAAAGCGAGGTCTACTGACCAGTAAGAAGTAGTGGTCCTCAGGCTCAGCCCGGAGATACTTGAAGATCGTCTGCTCCCAGTACCGCTCCATGTGATCCCAGTTCTCGATCTGGCCATGACGAATGGGATAGTACACGCCATAACCTGGCGTCTGCGCGTTTGCGAGTGCCTCGTCGCCGATGAAGAAGTCGAGGTCCTCTACTCCGCGCTTGGACGCGAGGTTACCTGGTCGTGGTGGAACTGCTGGACCTGACCGTGACGGCTGCTGTACAGGCCCTCTTGTCGCGATTGCGGTAGGAAACACACTGTCACAGAGGTTGAGATAAACACATCGACGTAGCTGGACGTGCAACTCACAAGGAGGGATCAGAGTTGCCCGCGAACCTGGAGACGCGAATGTGAGCACTAGCCAGGGCAGATACTATGTCTACCTACCCGACTTTCGAGTACCCAGTTCCGTTGTCACAGATGATGGGAGCTAACAGAGACATGGCGCTGAGTATACTGGGTAGAGGTGGAAGTAGTATAACGGGACCGCGCAGCCCTGCGCTACGACTGCACAGTGCAGGTGGCGGAGACCGACAGCGTCAGATCACTACACTCCAGCCTAATCGGGGTGGCAAACATCATATAAATGTAAAAACATTTGCCCATGGGTCGGTGGCGTAGTTGGTTATCGCATCTGTCTAACATTGAGCACGGTGCTGCGACGAGTTGCTCACAGAAGGTCCTCAGTTCGAACCTGGGCCGACTCATGTTTTACCCATTACAACGGGCCCATTGAGTTTCTGATCATGAGCACCCAATGGTGGGCGCCCTTTTGCGACTCATTCAGGATCGACCGACGGTCCGCCACCTACCACTGAAATCACCGACCCTGATTAATCACTGTACGACATCCTGGTTGTTGAACACGTTTTGGCCTACTTTTCGCGCGAAGACCCGCTTGCTCTTGAAATGGAGCCTACTGAAGTGCCCAGCGCACCTACCGGCCAGCCCCACCTGGTCTCACTCGTTCTGCAGTCTAAGAAAGCACTACAGCATGGTGAAGCACTTTGTTCTCGGGCCAGCGTTCTCTCCTCGACATCAGCTCAGACTGCTGTGGACGTCATGAGCCTGGACGCGAAGGTACAATGGATCAAGAACGCGGTCGTCGAGCAGCTGAAGGTGAGCACCCAGCGGTGGACGCTTGGTTGACATGCTACCCAGACTCGGTATGATGTAAGATGGCTGCACATGTAGCAAGGATCATAGAACAGAAGCGGTCGCAGCTAGAGAACGCGGCACAGGTGCGTCAACTCATACGGTGCGCGAGGATTGAATATATATTGTCAGTCACGCCTAGGAATGGGACACTTTGCGCAGTCAACGCACGGACGCGCTCGACTACATTCTTGAGACTCTGGGCAACCAGGTTGTCCCGCCGGACTTCCATACCACCCCCTCGTCCGACGTCTCTCCGTTCGGCCTACCTCAGGACTCAGACGAGGAGAAGGATGGCGGAGGGCTGTCTGGAGATCCGCGACCTGGCACCAGTCCGACAGACACACTCAGGAACGTCTCGCGCTACGCGAAGCCGCGTGTCAATGGAGTGCAGAAGGACCGGAGCGGCTGGAAGACATTGCGAGACTTCGTGGACGAACGTGCAATAGAGGACATGCTTGACAGTGTCGAGAGTGACCGCACTGCACTGGACGTAGGTGAATCCTCTGCTGCTCATAGGCGAGGGATCCTATCGCTCCCAACAGACGCTGTTTTCTCGGACATCCGATCACCCAAAGTACCTTATGGCGTCCATAGCAGCCATTGAGGACGATATGCCCGTGGAGGCACCCCTGCCATCATTCGATAGGATATTTACTGCACAGGAGGACGCGAAGGGCAAGATGGCAGCGCATCTCGAGAGCCTTGCTGCACACTACGACCAAATGGCTGCTATAATGCAAGAGCATGAGGCGGGCGAGGAGTTCAGCGAAGATGACATACGGGGTACGTGAACTGTGGCGACATTAGCGCAACAACACCCTCACCGGGCAGCTCAGATATGAACAGAGATACGGAAGAGCTGCCTGCTATCCTTTCCGAGTTGGAGCAGAACATGAAGGCCATGGAGGAAACTCAGTACGCCGTGACCATTGGTTCGCCCTAAGGTTGCGTGCTGACTTTCAGAGTATGTTCTAGCGAGCAATTACTGTCCACTAAACGCGCTGCTGAACAACACATTGAGACACTGCGACGTACCATGGATGACCTAGACGAGCTTGGTGGTATCATGTCAGACATGCTCGAGCAGCAAGAAACAGTCGAGGTCAGTGTCCCATCTCCCCTCACCACATCCCATACTGATATGGTGCAGACCGAGAGCACAGAGCATCTCAGCTTGCTGCACGAGCACCTGGTCACGATCGAGGACCTCCACCACCGCTACACGTCCTACGAGTACTCCTACAACATGCTCCTCCTCGAGCTCGCGCGTCGTCACCGGTACCGCGAGGATGCAGAGCGGCTGATCATGAGCGTGATCTCTCAGCTCAATACCATGGCTGAAGGTCAGTGCTATCTGTCTCGATATTGTCGCTGTACTCAGCAGTCGTCACAGAGGAGATTCAGCTGCGCGAGGAGTTCAAGGCAGAGCATGGCCAATACCTTCCGGACGACGTATGTCTGTACGTGCAGAACGCACCGACCCGCTGGACGGTCATCCCGCGGGATGACGAGGAGGTCGAGGTCCTGCCTGAGATGGAGGGCGATCTGCTCGACAAGGTTAGTTGAATCTTGTGCTTATGTTGCTCCGTCGTTGACGTCGTCCGATCAGGCCAGGTCGAGATTACAGAGAGTGGAAGGCGGTGGTCTCGTCGGTAGTCAGTCACTCTAGTACGGAGTGCACTTCTTCCCGCATGTCGACGCGAGCCGCTGTGTGCATGTGCATGGAGACCTGAAACTAGCTGAGACCTGAAGCAAGTGCCTGCCGGTAACCGTATTCAGTAAAGGAGAGCGCTCCTTCGATCCAAAACTTCTAGCCAATAGGCAGCAAAATGAGTCGGCCCAGGTTCGAACTGAGGACCTTCTGTGAACGCGATGTTAGACAGATGCGATAACCAACTACGCCACCGACCCCTGCATGCGTGTTCCCCGTGTCATTCCAGGCTCCGGCGCCACCTGCATCCACTGAAGAGAACGTCACCGGGGCGTATGTTTGGAGTCAACATAAGTATTTCGACCGCAACCGCATTCACCATGAGCACTCGACTTTGACATCCTCTACCACGACCGCTGAGCTAGATGTCTTTACTTTTGCTACGTGCCACAGAACATCATATGCAAAGGGCGGCTTGTTCCCGCCTCACTGGCTTGTCGACACGCCGAACAGTCTCTTATGACGTCAACGTCAATAAGGAAAGCCCGAAGCAAGTGAGCTCTGGGGTCGTTATATCACACATATTCTCAATCAAACCCACCAGAATATCAGGCAGCACGACACGCAGATAGCTGCAGAGGATGCCGCTCAAAACGACGCTGCACAAGCATCACAAGCGAGCAGTGCAGAACTAGTGGACGAAGCACATAAACCCGAGCAACCCGGACCCAAGCCTCACAAAATGACCGTAGCCGAGCAGGATGCTGCGCTGATGGATAAATGGAAGGAGCGTCAAGGCTCGCTGGCTAATTCAGAATTTGAAGGCGGTCAAGTGGAAGGTGGATACCGGCGCAATGTGGTATGTACAATTCATGAAACACACCTAGGTACACAGGATACTGATAGTACATTCATTTCCAATAGAAAGCCAACATCTTCCGGTACATCTAGGACGCGCCCCACTTGCATTGACCACCCTGTACCATAGCGAAATCCTATACTGTAAACTGCTGTCTCATCATGGGACAGTCATAATGACAAACTGGATCGTTGGTCGCAGGGCGCGCTTATAGCACAATGATCTGGTTCCAAGGAGCTTGCACGATACCCTGGTCAGAATCACTATCATGCGCAGAGCCTACTGTATCATGCGTCAGTTCCGCCTACAGATAATCGGACATAGAGTCGCGCACCTTCCCTATCCTCGCTCGCGCACACCCACACCTTCGCCACAGTCGGATCATGATCGCTCGTCTGCGCGCCCTTGCTCGTCGCCCACGTATTGATATGCACATGTTCCACGACCCCGCCCTTCGCCTTGACCGCGTCCGACACGAGGATATGGTCGATCTCCTGCGCGTGCTGCTCGTACACGTACGTGTACCGCTCCGACGGCGGAACCCCTGCGACCTCGTTCATGTCCGTGAGCAGCCCAACAAAGGGCGCAAAGACGCTCCGCGTCTGCAGGAACTCATTCATGTCCCCACCGACGATGATGTGTGCGGTGGGGTCGAGGTCCAGGAGCGACGAGATGAAGGTCTGAGGTAATGAACTGAGAGATTGACACATTATCGGATGACGGGAGGCTTACTGCGGTGACGTTCACTTGCGCTGTGCGCTGCTCGCTCTTGCCGTTTACAGGCGGCCGCGCATCGCCCTGCGCGGACGAACTGTCACGTTTCGAGCTGTAGTGGACGTTCACGGTGTAGAACCGCTCTCCGTTATTCGTCTGCCACGCTGCCGCAACAGGCTTGCGCGCCTCCTCCCATGCTGTGTTGATGGGATCGATACGTCCCGGGTTGAAGCTTGGGGAGAGTGTCAGAGCGTGAAATGCAAGCAATAGATTGTGTTGCCGCACCTCAGAGTTACCTTCCCTTGCTCGTCCAGAACAGGCTCTGTCGCCTCTGTTGCGTTCCCAGCAGGCGAACCAGATACCAGAGATACCTTCGCAGGACGCCACCTACAGCATCACAGTATCAACACCATCCTCTACACCAACCCCACCAAGGTGCCCACTCACAAGTACGCCACTCTGATATTCCCACCCGGCTGCCCGCCATCCATATTATCTTCCGGGGCGACGTACGCATACTCGTACTGCGCCTCGTACAAGCTCACCCGCGCGATCGCCGCGGTGAGCCTGCTGAGCGTCTTGTCCGCGGACACCGTCCCGTCGTTCTTCGTGCCCGAGTCGTCCTGGATCTCTTGCAGGAAGACGATGTCGGGCGCGTTGAGGTAGCTGACAATGTGGTCGGCGATGGTGGGGAGGTGCCAGGAGCGCGGGCCCATGTTCTCTACCTGGGAAGGGGAGGGGAGGGTTAGTGGTTCCTCATGGAGATGGTGGAGGACGGACATTGTAGTCGCCGATAGTGAGGGAGCACGGGCTCGACCCTGACAGGAGAGTGGTCGGTGATGGCCACTCATCGGGCGTTGAGACGATGTCGGGCGCGGTCAGAGGCAAGACGTAGTAGTTGCCAAACTACACACACAGGTGAGCAACACGTCTACAAGAACTCCGTTGTCCGCGCCTACCTGATATGTCACGACGCCTGTGATATCGCTCATCTCCATACCCATATATGCGCGCGGCAGCTTGGTATCATCCAGAGGACGGCCAATGAGGATAGCCCCGGAGTGTGCGTCGGGTGCTCCTCCCGACTCTGCACCGTAACACATTGAGCACAATCGCTTGTAGGCCCGCACAGCACAGCAACCTTACCGGGGAAGTGGACAGTCAACCCGCCTCTCGAGTTTAGCCCTGCCACCGGCCAAGCCCCATATACCCACACAGCACCGAACCAGTCCGGGAAGTTGGCCGCGACAGGCGACGGCACCGTGACCAGCTGTCCCTCCAAGCTCTCCCAAAAGTCCAGGCCATACAAATCCGGGCGCAACACCTCGTTCTCCTCCTCGAGCCGCGTAACATTGTTCGGTACGGACAGCCACCCGTCCGGGCCGTCGTCGTACGCGGAGGGCTGACCCTTAGGCGGCGTGCGATCCTCGCCGAGGAGCACGGGCGCGACGTAATTGTCGTGCGAGAAGATGATGATGTCGCGGATGAGGTCGAGCTCGGTGAGCGAGAGGTCGTTCGGGTTGTTCGCGGCGCGGTACTCCGCGACCCGCCCCGTGAGGGAGATGTCGTCGCCGACGGAGACGCCGCGAAGGGCGTGCGGGCCGTAGATGCGTATGCCGTTAGCCTCGCGCGGGTCGGAGGAGGGCACGTCGGAGATCCACCCGCCGTATTTGTCCTAAGCATGACAAGGCTAGGATTGATACTCAATCTCGACGTAGGGGGCTCCGGAAGCGACGTAGGAGCGCTGAATGGCAACAGACGACACAGAGAGCAAGCAGCCCTGCTCACCTGTTGTCATCTCCTGCCGCTCACGCAAAAGCTAGGTCTCGAGCGGAGCCGAAACACTACAGAAGACGTACCTTTGCGGTCAGGATGCCATACACATCGTTGACGGTTTGGCCCTCGTAAGGCGACCGGAATGAGTTGCCTTGGATCTCAGTGACGCTGATTGCCCACGTAGCGATGGGTGCGCCTACGAGAGAAAGAGCTGAACAGAGTACTCTGGCTGAGAGCATGCTGAGCGGTGATGATGATGATGATGAACTCCGCATTTATTAACCGCAACAAGCAAACAACGTGCTAAGACGCGGCGGACGCCGGCCTGTACATGTGCGGGCGTTTAAACGCGCCGCCCAGACCTGCGTCCCGTTCGAGGGTAGTGTAGTAGTGTGTATGCGTGAGGTGTATATAGTAATGGTTAGGCAATCCAGACAGGTTCTGAGTCAGTATCTAAAGATGTGGTCTGAGGTCGGCATGCTGAGCGGTACACCGTATGCGCGTTCAAGTGGCCGCGAAGTTCCTCGTTAATGCACGGGAGACGAAACCACAGACGTCGTTATCACGGTGTGAGGAAAGAGAGAGGGGCACGTTTCGATGCCTGACTGCGCTCAACGGCGCATGTTGTCTGAGGAGAAGAAGGGTGTATTGTCTGCCAAAGGCGGTGGCAACCGCGCTGCAAGCCCGAGCGGCTACAACACGACCACCAGAACGTGCTTGATACGGAAAGTCGCAGGCTCGCTAGTACCACGTCAGGCTAGGTGCCTCTAACCAATGTCCGCACAATACCAGACGACAATAGAAGTGCTGAGCGTGCAAGCAATTAATGTGATGTAGTGACCTTTAGGCTGAGGTCGTCGTCGAGGTCAAGGAGTCGACGACTGACTCCGAGTTTCTCGGGACGGAACCAGGTCGGAGCAGCGCACGTGCCCGACCACTGCAATGCCGGTGCGCTCTTACGCACTGGCAGCGGCAACGGTCTCCACCCACTCTCCGCCTTCCGCCTCCTCTTTCACCTCTCTTCTCTCTCTCTGCAGGCACCAGTCATGAACTCACCCCGCAGCCCACTCGACGCTGCCGTCTCCCTCTGCCTCGCCTGTTCCTCTTCCCTACCCCCGCGCAAGTCCTTCGCTCTCACCTCGCCCTCCTCCCCGAACTTCAAGCCTTTATCGTCCGGCGACGAGATATTCGTCACTGACTGCTGTCATAGGCCGATCTGCCCCGCATGCGTGCGCGCGAACCCGCGGCTCGTGCGGTACAATCCGTGCTTGCACTGTCTGGGCGGAGTCGGCGCCGTCAGTGCGGGTTCGAGGACTCGGACGTTTCAGGAGGCAAGCGGTGGTGGGAAGGGTGCGAGCATGAAGGTAAACGTAGATGGGGGTGTGCGGGATGAGGATGTATTCGTGCTGGGAGACGATGATGACGAGGTGGAAGATGAAGACAGGGTAGGGGACAACGTGAGTACGGCATCCGACTCTCCCTCGCCTGCAACGCCTCCCCCAGCCTACACCGACGTCGTCTCCCCTCTCCCTTCCGCACCTTCAATGCCCTCGAAATCCCCGTCCTATGCATCCGCGACGAAGGATTCGGAGGCAGGGCCATCCAACTCCGAAGCGAATTCCCCACAGCCAAATGGCGACAGTCCTTCTCCATCCTCAGGCCCACAGCGCTACTACATCCAGCCCACCGACACCCTCGTCGGTATCGCCCTCCGCTTTCACGTCGACGGCCGCCTCCTCTGCCGACTCAACCACCTCCCGCCCTCCACCCTCCGCACCACCCCGCACCTCCTCCACACCCGCGCCTTCCTCGACCTCCCGCCCAACACACCCGAGGCGCTCTTAGCAGGGAAGGTCGGCGTGACGGCGGTGAACGGGCCAAGCACAGCGGACGAGGCGCGGCGCGCGCGTGAACGCGCAGAGAGCCGGTTCCGCACGTTCACGAAGGAGGCGGACTACCGTGTCGCGCGGGCGTACGTCGCTGTCGCGGACATCGACGACTCGGACGCGTTCCGGGAGGACGAGATGAAGAAGGCGAGCGCGGTCGCGTCGGCAGCCGAGAAGCTGCGGAAGCGGCATCCCAGCTCGCCGATCGAGGGCGGGGGAGAGGGGAGCGGTCTGGAGGTCCGGGCGGTGGATCGGTATCTGGACGATGAGGAGTGGGAGGAGAGGCAGAGGAGGGACGGGAGGGGAGTCGGGATCCCTGCGTTTCCGTTATTCGGCGGTGTGGAGAAGCCTGCAGATGGGAAGAAGACGTGGTGGAGGTGGTAACGTCCCACCGCGCTGCTTATACGATACTTGACGAGGTGCTTCCAGCGACCATTGCTAAGTGCTAAATGCCGGACTACAGTCGTGTCGATGACGAACTCATGGAAAGCACAGACTCGGAAGGAATAGTATATTGATACATAACGCGAGTAGAGGTCCACGGCAAGTACAAGTCCAGGAAGTACAGGTGAGAGGAGAATGGAGAAAGGCCGAGCAAGGAGGCAGACAGATGACAAGAACGATGGCACTCTACCGGTGGCCTCCATCGCGAGGAGCCTCCGTCAGCGTTAGCGAGGACCAGCCGTCCTGCGCACCGCGCGCTTCCGCGATGTTCATCGAACTCGCCGCCACCTCGGGGGCTTGCGAAGCTAGCCGCGGCGTCGTCGCGGGCTTGTGATCGTCCGCGAACTGTTCCAACGCACCGAGAGGCACAAGGACGAGGTCTGCAAGGCACGGACCGGGATCTCTCAGATCACAGGCCGTGTGGGGAGGAGGCGTCGCGCTCACCTACGATCGGGCCGTTGAGGAAGTGCGGGTGCGTGATCGTCGACGCGGTGGGGTCGAGCACCTCGCCGTCGCACGCGAGTCGCTGCGGGATGCCGTCTTACTTCGCGTCGGGCGAGGAGCGCGCGGGGACTCACCCAGTACATGAGCGGGATGCAGAGCAGGTCCTCTATCCGTTTCATTAGTGATATCTGCGTGTTAAGCCTGTCATTAACTCTCCCCTGATGGCGTAGCCCTTGCATCCGGCACGCACCACAGAGTCGCCGCCCGCCCACGGGAGCGCGAGGATGTCCTCACCCGCCGCGCTCGCGGTCTTGATCGCGGTCGTCGCATACGCGTCGTAGCCCGTCACGCGCACGGTGCCGTTCTCCTTTGGCCTGAGCGTGCGAGCATCCGAGTCAGGTGCGCGCTGCGGGGTCGGGGTGCGCGACCTGCGTCGGCGGCGGCGGTGGCGGGCGTTGGGGTCGGGGAGACGCAACGTACCGAAGGTCTGGCTGGCGGTGGGCGGGCCCGAAAAGCCTGAGATCGTGGTGACCGCCATCTTGGTCGCGTGCAGGGATATGCAGCCGGCTGATCCAGAGGGGAACCTCTGTGACTGGTTCCAGGACATTGGGCGCATTTAAGCGTTTGGATGGGCAAGGCCTGGGTGGTAGAGAGGCTGAAGCTGGCAGGTGCGAAGGGGGGCGGCCGAAACTCAAATGCGCTGTTGGCCTGTGGGGGAGGATGTGTTCGTGTTGGGATTCCGGGGTGGTCGGACGCGGAGCATAGCCTGATCGCCTATACGCACCCGCTGCCAGTACGCATACTATTGGTGCCTCCTCGAACCCTCAAATACGATCGGACTCCCCCGCGCCAATATTTGCCTCTTCTGTTTGATCAAACGTCCATGCATCGATCGCTGTCTACCGGCCAGCAATTCCGCATACTCAACGCTCTCACTTGACGTGTGTTTGAGTACTAGTGCTGTACTGTTTGTGTACTGTGCAAGTTTGTTGTCGGCCCGCCTCTGTAATTCACCACATAGTCGCTTTCCTCGGGCAGCGATCGTACGGCCGGTCGGTGTGGGGAAGCTTCTTCGGGGGAAGATTGTTCAGCTGCACTGCAGATAGGCTGCGAGTCTAGTTCCTATCGCCGTACCGTCGGCTCTTGAGCTTGAAAGCCTGAAACTTGCGACTTCGAAGGTCACGTAACACGGAAACCTACTGTCAAACCCGCAGCCTGGACCACGGCTGGAAGCATTCTCACCCAAAGAAACGTTGTGCATAGTAAGCACTCGAAGCTGGTCACGGAGAGGAACGAACCCGGAGCTAGCACGCTCGCAGTGACAAGCTCGCACTAGCGCAAATCCGTACCGGCGATCAAGAACAAAGTCCCGTCTTGTACCAACGGCACACCAAGACCCTGCACACACTGACACCGCTTCTTGACGTCGAACCTAGAACATGACCTGCATTCACTGCTTAGGAATATAACGGCAACGCACGTAACGTACAACAACATGAACGCGTAAGACCACGGTCCAGTCAGCAAGCCATTCACTCGCTCAAGAACAACCTCTTCAAATAATCAGCCGCCGCCCTCCTCACCTCCTCTCCCACATCCGGATTCGCCAGCATCTCCGTCGCCAAGGTCGCCTTCTCCTTTCCGCTCAGCCCGTCCTCCCTGTTGACCCCCATCACGCCCCCCAGTCTCACCTGCTCCGCCTGGGCACCAATCAGCGCGCTCAGCGCCGCGATCTGCTCGACCAGCGTCTGCTCGACCGCTGTAAGCCGCTCGAGCGCCTGCACCATCTGTGCCTGCGTCTGCTCCGCAGCCGACTCGCGGTGGCTCACCGCGAACGACGGTACGGACCGCCGCGACGTGAGTGGCTGCGGCCGGCGGTCACGCTCCGGCTGTAGTGGGAGCGGCGGCGGCGCGAGGATGCTTGCGGGGCTAGGGTCCGGCGGGCGGGGTACACTGGCGTCTCGCCCGTCTAGCTGGGAGGCGTCGGGTGGGGCGGACACGCTCGTGTGAGGTTGGCGCTGCTGTACTTGTTGCTCGTCGGCGTCGTCTTCATCTTCGTCGTCTTCCCCGTCTTGCGGGCTCGTCAGCTGTGGATCGATGCTTGCGTTGGAGTACTGTGCGGCGGTCGAGCCGTCGGGGAATGTCATTGCCGTGGGCCCGTAGTAGGGGACCGCCTGCCCAGTCCTGATGATGTGTGCCACGGCATGAGTGACAATGACCAAGTTAACGCTGAACTTCAACAAAGGCGCCGCACCCATCGTCCACGTATCGTCTTTTGAACAGCTGGTACCAATCCTTCTGATGCCAGTGGTCGATGACCTTTACGTTGAGATTCGCGACGGGGATGTTCGCCGCGCGCGCATCGTCGAGCCTTTGCTCAAGGTGCACCTGGCGCGCCATCGTCGGGTCGTTGAAGTTCCCGAGCGACGCGGCACCATTGATAGGCCCGCCAGCGTCGGGGTTGTGCGCCAGGTAGACCTCGAACGCGAAGATCTGCTTGAACGTCTCCACGTTCCGGTGGTAGCAGCTCTTCAGTGCCGTGAACGACTTGCGCCCGCCGAACACCTGCGTCGCGGCCTGCGCGTGGCAGTGGCGCGCTCAGTAACCCTGTCGCGCCCACGCGCATATAGTGATGACGTACGTCGCGGAAGACCGTGTTCATCTTCGACCTGAACATGTCCCAGTTCTTGTCGTTGTCCAGCAGCCAATGGAACAGCGTGTCCTTCTCGCTGTCCGTCCAGTGCTTCGGCCCGCCGTTCGGGCCCAAGTCCGCTTCGTCGCGCTCGATCCCGTCGAGCCCGCTCCCGACCGGCACGTACTGCCGCCGCTTGCGCGGGCCCGTCATCGACCCGGATCCATCCTCGCTCTTGCGTTTCGACGGGCCGGGCGTGGGCGTGTGTGGCACGCGCGGGCTCTGGTCGGCGTGCGGGTGCTCGGAGGGGCCTGGGCCGGGCGTAGCTTGTGAGGGCGCGGTCGCGTTCGGGGGCACGGGAGACGAGTGGAAAGAGACGGGGAGTACGTTCGCGCCGAGCAGCGAGGAGCTGCCGTACGGGACGACGTTGCCGGGGTAGATCTGGCCGCCGGGGTAGGGCACGGGGGGCGCGGGGCTGTACGAGCCCGCATTCGACTAGACGACGACGAACACATACAAGTTAGACTCTTTCCGTGCGCGAACACCGTGTTATGGCCCACCTGGATCCCCTCCCCACTCGGGGACTGGTTCAGATGCTGCCCATTCGGAGGAGCGGCACCGTAGTGCCCATTCACGTCGGGCCTCCCAATGTCATGCGGTCTACCGCAATAAATACTTTCGGGTCAGCATGGTGGTGGTATACAGAAATGATTGACTTGCATTTGGGCCATGTCGGGCGGCGTGCTTCGCCAGACCGGTTCGTCTGTGTAGCTGGCTCCGAGTCGGTGTGCGAGTCTGATGGGAGATCGGACGCGCGCTCGCAGGCAGACGGTTGTTTGGTTCGGTTTGTCCGCGCCAGGCTGAGAAAACGGGTGGCCCGGTGGCTGGCGTCCGTCCGTCGTTCTGGTCTCGGTGAGCCGGCGCCACGCAGGTGATTCGACTCGCAGAAGGCGAGATGGTATTCGGGTTAGTTATAATGTTCGTGTCCTCTGTACATTTGTGCGCGTGCCTAGCATATAGCAAGCAATATAGACAGAGAAAATTGAAGGCTAATAAAGATCAGAGGTAAAGAGAACGCCTATTTTACGGGAATCCAATGGGGTGGCCCAGATGTGATACTTGTACAGCGCGCACTCGGGGCGAGTCTCCCTCGTACACAATCCTTGCGTTTTCGTTCGGTCCTGACGCGCACAAGCTTGGGCCATCCCGCGGACGCCGCTGTCCGTTTCCTACTTCCAAGGCTGCATGTGGAATGGCACCGGCGGGTCGCGGTTGTTGGTCGGATCCCTGCGGAAAGCAGGACGTCATCGCTCAAATTCCCCTCCAATGTCGAGGGCACCCTTACGCGCCATCCCTCCTTCCAGCCCCGTTCACGCCGGGGCGGTACATGTACGGATGCGACGCCGCGACGTTCCCATGCGACGACGCCGGACGCGAAGTCGCGGCGGCGCCATACGGGGTCGTGTTGGATGTGCTCGCCGCCGCATACGAAGTCGTAGTTGATGCACCAGCGCTGGTGCCGTATGACGGTCGTTGCGTCGGCGGTGGCCGGTAGTAAGACGTCGTGCGCTGGTCTATTTGCGCAGAGGTGAGGACTGGCGACGGCGTATTTGCGGCCACAGTAGGCATGGGCCAAGGCAAGCCAGACGGCGTCACTGGGGACGGGTTGGTGGTGGTGCGGGCTGGGGCAATGGTGGCTGGCGTCGTGGTAGACGACGGGGGTCGCTGCGGGGGCAATGCCGGTGACGCGTGGGTGGACACGGGCGTGGTTGTTGTCGCTGACGGCGCTATCGTTGTTTGACTGTGCGTGGGCTGCGAGTGTGTAGATTGCACATGCGTCGGTTGACTATGCGTAGCCTGAGCGTGTACGGGTTGTGCATGCGCAGGTTGAGTGTGCGCGGGTTGCGCATGGGCAGCTGGAGCATGCCTCTGTTGAGTAAGAGTCTGTTGAGGGTGGTTCTGAGCTGTGCCGGTTGTTGAGGCCGCTGGCGCAGCGTTAGCAGCTGCGTGAGAAGCAGGCGTCGGCGTGCGATCATTAGCCTCCGCTGCACCAGCTTCTGCCTCACGCTTCCGTTTCGTCGCGCGAGTTGTACTCTCCTTCAGGCCGAGCGCCGTAGCTCTCAACAGAATCTGATGCCTTGAGGGGATGTGAGAACGTTTCTTCCCTCTAGGACTACAACGTACCTGGTTCTGCTGTTGCCCCATTGCTGCACTACCCAATCCCATTCGATCTCACCCTTGTTCTGTGGTCCGCCCTGTTCCTTACTCTGCTCCGCAAGCTTCCTTAAGCGGTCTTCCTCCTCTGCAGACCAGGAGCCTTGCTGACCCACTGAAGAAGAGGAAGCCGAAGATGGCTGAACCGCACTGAAGGTTGTGGTAGAGGGAGGTGCGGTAGCCGCGGACGCCGGTGCCGGTGTGGTCGCACTGGCTGAAGTACTTGCCGGAGCCGGGGTAGCCGGCGGAGGATAATACGATGCATGTGGTTGCGTAGGGTATGAATAGTACGGGGCCGTCGGGTAGCGGGCTGCCGCGTACACTCCAGAATAGTACGGATTCGGTGCTGCGTGCGCAGGCGGTGGCATGTTGGTACCTAAGGGCATCACAAACGACTGAGGATTGGTGATGACGGAGCCGCTAGCTGGCGTACTATTGCTGGAAGGTGATGCCGTCGGGGCCGGTGCGGCCGGAGGCGCGTAAGGGGTAGGATAGGAAGAGGGATAAGGGTACGCTGATGGCGGTTGTTGCCCAACGAGCTGACTAGGATTGGCGAGCTGGGCACAACATGAGGCGATAAAAGTGCCTACGAACCGGAATGGCTTACAAGGTTATCGCACACGCGTTTTGCGTCCGCAATCATAGCTAATGGATCGACTCTCGCCCCGGGGCCCATTTGATAGCATTGCGAAATGACAATCGGGGACGCAGCTTTCTATGAAGGATCGTGTGAGGAATGAAAGGCAAATAACGAACGCGTGTGGCACAATACTGACGACCAGTTCTTCCGCAGCGTTGTAGAACTCTGAGCACAAGTTCAGTGCGCGCCATTGGAATTCGTAGAATTGCTGGTTCGGGTTCACTGTGCTACCCGGCGCAGGTGGGTACTGGTAGAACCCAGGGTGTGAGAGTTCAGAGGTGCCTTGGGGGCCGGTTGGGTGACGGCGTTGAACGTCTTGGGCTTGCGATTGCGGGAACCCCGCGGCCGACCTGGTTTGCGTTTCGAGGAGTCGTCGCCGTCACCGCCGGACTGGCTCTGCGCTTGCAGCACTATTCTTGCCTACCAGTAGACGCGGCGGGTCTTCAGCCACATGGTCAGTGCGGAAGGTCCGGTGAGACACTCAGCACTCACGCAGCCGACTGTGCAGCCTGATGTGGTGAATGGTAGCAGGATGCTGCGAAAGATCCGTGTCATTGCGCTCGAGTTCCTCCTCTACAACTTCCTCCTCATCGTCCTCCTCCTCCTCCTCCTCCCGATTGGTGTGACTGACACCATTAGAGGCGGCTGTGTGTGCGTGTGCACCGTAGGCTGCGTATTGTTGCTGCTGTGGGGAGTGGTTGACAGCGAGGGGGGATGAAGAGCGTGCGACAGGGGTTGATAATACTGCGGATTGTCCATGCCTATTTCAAGAAATAGATGCGGGATGTTGGGTATCTGTAACGCTGGGCGAGCAGGAGGCCGAAACGTCGTGCAGGAAGAACAAGAAAACCCGTGGGAAGCGGTTGCGTCTCGATGTCTGGGCTACAAACGAACCCGCCACAGCCCGCTGCGCATGCCTTCGTGTACAAAGTCGTGTTCCAAATATGCGCAAAGTGCATCTTACGCACTCTGTGCCAGTGATGAGCAGCGAGACGGCAGTGTGGTATTTGCTGCGTCGCGGATGGCGCTGCTCGGCCAGAGCGGTTCAGCGGCCGGCAACGCGAGAGGGGCCAGCGTGCGTGACGGTGGCGTTACGGAATGTGACATCCTGCGCGGGCGAGTCACAGTGCGAGTGACTGACGAAATGCCGGGGCCGCCAAGTTGGCCCGCTTCGCTCAGACCGCCACCACAGCTTCCTCTTCCGAGCACGTCCACCCGCCACACCGTGACGAACCACCGCCTCTCGTCTGCAGACACCTCTGGCCACATATAAGCGACAGGTCTCACAGCTTGTCCCAGACCACTATCTGCTCGGTCGCGAGACCTCGCCACACAACCCTCATGTATTCCGACGCCTTGCCTGCCTCCGGTAGTCGCAACATTGCGGCAAACGCGTTTCGCAGCGCAGGCATCCTAGACCGAGATGAGCGCATGCGCGATGTCTCAGACAAACCAGGAGGCCGCAAAGGGGCTCAGAAGAGCTCACACAAATCACGAACATCTCACCGGCCACGCGCGATTGACGCGCTCACTGGCAAGGACCAAGCCGCCACTTCGTCTCGAGCAGCATGGTAAATAAAACGATTGTTTTACACTCATACACCCCTATGACAGTTAGATCTCGCCACACTCTTGTGACGACGTCTGCTGTGCTCTTTGAATGCATCGCGCTTACTTGTTCATTCTGGTCCACCCTTCGCGTCGGCCCCTATCCGTGTGCACCAAGCTTGCGTCTCGGCTAGCTGCGGGCGATCTTTGGCAATACGCGGTGCGGCGAAGGGACCACTGGGCCGGGTTCGCAGGAATGCAGTTTCAACGGGCGCCACCGCCGAAAGCTCGGGCATCGTGGAGAAGTGGAAGGAGTTCGTGAAGAGAAGATGGAATGCGGAGGCGAAGTTTCTTAACCTGGAGGTGCGTTTTACCCTCCCAGCGTTCTGCGACAGTTGATCCAATATGGCGTCAGCGCGTGGCGGAGGATGTGTACGTTCAGCGGAATCGCATGTGGGTGCACGGGAGCGCAGAGAAAGAGTTGTCCGTTGTGTTCAAATTGGCATCTGTTCTCTTCCCTGAGGTTTGTTACATCCAATCCGTGCTCTCACTGGGCCGACTGACCCAACTTAGGTGCAAACCATCTCGTTGGCATACAACAATCTCGTGAGCGGCAAAGTGCTCATGCGCCTGCCGCATTATCTGCCAAACTTGGTCAACCTCTCATTGCAAGGCAACAAGCTAGGAGTATGGAAGGACTTGGACTACATTTCCTCGAGGAAGGCCCGACTACCACAACTGCGGGGCTGATCCTCTTGGACAATCCGCTTCGCAATGCGCAGTACGAGAAGGACAACGGGGAACGGTACAAGAGGTCAGTTACTGTCTCCAACAAACGATGCAATCCCTCACGTCCTTTACAGCGAGGTCGCGCGTCGTCTCCCTTCGCTCGAATGCTGGACATGGAACCTATCCCAAGATTGCCTTCGATGTACCCCACGCTCCAACATCGCACGGCGCACCTGCTGGTCCGGCACTACCACCTTCCCCGTCGAAATGGGGACCGTTTATAACTGGGGTGGACGGGGCACTTCTGAGCAGTTTCCTCATGCGGTACGCTTCTTGAGATGTGTTGATATTCGCGGCCGCTCTAATACCCTAGCGTCCAGCTTCTTCCCTCTATCGACAACCAGCGTACAGCATTAATGGATGCCTACCATCCTAACGCCACATTCTCCTTCTCTGCCAAACAAGCGTCCTGTTCGTGCGCGAATAGAAGGATATCGATACTCGAAAGAGATGCCCAATCAGCGTAACAAGAATGGGGGCCATGGGGCATCGGGAAGGCGCATCCCGCAATCTGAATCGGTTGGCAGGAGGGTCGGCGGACAGACTAGTGAAATCGCTGCACGTTGGAAATGAGGAGATTGTTAAGCCATGGCCCAGCTTCCCACGACGAAGCACGATGTGGCGGGTTCGCCGGAGAAGTTCTGCATCGACGCTTGGCCGGTACAGCAAGGTGATTCTCCGCAGTTGTTGTGACGAACACGGTCAATTCGAAGAAGGTACATCCTTTCATGTACTTTGGGTCCGTTCTGCCGTTGACGCGTGTCTTTATCAGAACCATCTCGCTGTGTCATGTCTTTCGACCGCTCATTCATTTTGGCTCCTGCTCCCGAGGGCTCACGGTATGTGCTAAGATTGGAGATGTACTGTGTTCGATGCCTGACTCCTATGTAGGGCCAAGCAAAGTGGCTGGGACGTACAAATTCTCTCGGATATGTGGGTAATCCGGCAATATTCAAGTCATGAAGCCTGGCGGCCGGGACCGATGCGTGTTCAAGCGGGTGATCCCCTACGCCCCGCACCGGCGGGAGCGCCGACGAGCCTGCAATCCCCACCTTCGCTGCAGGAGATGCTGGCGACGATGGTGAGTGTTCTAGCTCGGTACGCTAGCCGCCATCCCAATGTGCCGGCTCGGCGACACCAATTCCTCGATTATTTCTTACGTCTTTGAAACCTGCAGCCGGAACCACAGCGGTCTCTTGTGATGCAAATATGTCAGCGCACGGGGCTCAACTTCGAATATGCTGTGCAGTGCCTCGAGGGAAACGCATGGGACGTCGAGCGTGCTGTCGCTAACTTTGAGCAGGTCAAGGTGCGTGATTTTGAGTTCGGTTCGGCGTTCAGATCGATTGATCTTCGTGTCGGTATTTACATCATAGGTACACTGTCTCGAGAAGCATTCCTGTAACTCCTCGCCGAGCCTCGTGTGTACCAACACCGACTCTTCGGACCTATCGCGCCGTCACCGATCGTCGTCCGATGCCGACCTGTCTTTCGTCGATCGCTCTCGCCAGTACATGGACTTGTGATCTGGTCATGGGGAATATGTATGGGATGGTCGCGTTTATCGTATCGCTAGTCTTTCCATCACATCATCACATCAGCCGAATGTATCCTACTGCAGTACATCCTCCTCGTCTCGCCTGCACGATCTCTTTCTAGCGCACAGTCTCGTTCCCCCCGTCTATATACAGGTGCAATTGGTTTGACTGTTGCAGCATTACAGTGTCACCTCCACCTGGCCGCGATTGCGCTGAGCGCGCTCTATGGCCTCAGCGTGCGGCTTCTGGTCCTTGAGCTGCCAAACACAGACCGTGAGAGCAAGGACACTGTGGCGTGCCAGTATTGTGCGCCTCTGTGTACTACACCGACATCTCAGTCGCTGCGACCATCGCCAGATGCCCTTTGTTAGCTCGCCGTTGCGCATTGCCGTAAACATGCGTACTATCCAACTCGAGTGGGCAGGCTGTGACAGGATGTTGATGGGATTGATCATCTCGATGCATGTTTCTCGAAGTCAAACTCGCGTAACGCCGCCTCGAGCTGAACCATATCTCCTTCGGAGAGAAACAGCCAACGTCGGTTGTACCGTCTGATCATTCAAGTGCTCGTGTGTAGCTATCCGTGGCATGCGCATCCAGGCTTTATGGACGACACGGTCCCGCTCTCGCTCCGTCTTGTATTTCCGGAAGAGCTCCGATCCCGTCTGGCTCCTGTCTCTCGTGCTAGCTTCCGGGTTGTCTGGTGGTGTGGAGGATGGCGAAGCGGAATCCGGTCACAATCCATCTTGTGTCTATGCCGCTGCTTGACGCTGCAGCGCGCCGAGTCGAGGCTGTTAGGACGGCCTTCTGTCCGGCGCGGATGTGAACGCGTCGGACCCGAAGGATGGACCTCTGTTGCATGCGCAATTGCAGGGAGAAGGTGAGTGCGCGCAGAGCGGTGGTGTTGTCTCAGATTGCTCATAATGTGTACTTTGAGCAGTTGGGAACAAATAGATGTCTCGGGCGCGTCGTTCAAGCTAGAGCAGCGCGTCGAGGTACTCCAGATGTTGTTGGACCATGAGGACATCTCCCTTTTACGCTGAACTCTCCTGTGCGGGGAGTTTCCCCCCTCTGCCTCGCAGCCTGGCTGGACATACCGCAGTTGGTCCAATTACTCTTGGAGGGTAGTCGTGGCATGATCCCGGTCAACGGCATGGATAACTTCGGGGCTACGCCGCTAATGTGTGAGCACGCGGCCTTCATCTCCGAGTCTATTCCCATTGAGGCAACCTCACGTAGATGCTGCGAGGGACCATAGCATTGAGGTGGTCGAGTACCTGGTGAGTACAGCCAATGCGACACATAGGCACGAATGCTGAACGCCGAGGTATCGGTTCAGCTTGCCAATGGCGCCAGACCTGATTATCGAGACATCAACCACCGATCCTCCATTCAACATGCTCTGAGACACCCTCATATCCTTTGGTCTGTGAGCATGCTCTGCGGCGTTATCGAATACAAGAGGACATGGTGCGGTCTTAACTCAGTTCGACGTGATCCTTCCCTAACACTGCTCTTCAGTTCATAAACACCAAGCACCTTACAATTCTACCTCCACCATTCATTGACCGCCTCATTTCCACGCCTGTCACGCCCAAGACATTCTGCTTGCCGATACACTCGTTACGAAATTATGCCCAGCGCACTGAGTTTCTCGTGCAGGCTGTCATCGTTGGGGATGTCGCCCGCCTCCACTCCATGCTATTTTCTCATGCCCAGTGCCTCACCCTTGGATCTGATCCGACCCTCCCACAGTATTTGGTAAACCTGCCCGACGCAACCGGATGGTGCCCCATCCACTACTGTGTCTCAGTGGAGCATCCGTCAACTGAGGTACTAGATATCCTCTATCGCGCTGGCGCAGATGTCAATCTGTACACGACATCTGGACACGAAACCCCTCTGCACTGTCTCGCCTACAAAGCCAAGCAACCCAAGACGCACGACCATGCAGCGTCTCTGCGTTCGTTCATCCTCCATCTCGTCCGCGATCTTCATGCACCGCTATCGGCCAGGGATCACAACATGGACACTTGTCTGCACGTCGCAGCCGAGCACGGGCGAAGTATCGATGTTGTCATGGCGCTACTCGCTGCAGACTCCGCCGGCACGCTTCGCGAGCTACGCAATTCACGAGGGTGCGTTCTTCCAGATCGTGTGCACGATGCGTGGGGCTAACGGGAGTCTGAGTTAGACTAACAGCGCTCGATGTAGCCAAGCCCGATATGCGCGTTGCCTTCGGAGTTGACGACGAGAACGCCCGGCCAGTCTCGTCCGCATCTATGCGTACCCTGAGGCCATCCACGTCGGAGTCGGTGAAGTCGATGCCTCCATTGACGATTCGAAAGACGGACTCGACGTTCCGTCACGATGTCCCGCTCCCGGCCAACGTACCATTGCCGGAGGCAGACTGGGTCACGCTGTCTCATACTGTCCTCGACTGTCTGCAGTCAGTGTCAACAGGCACGTCTAACGCGAATGACCTCGACATCACCGCGCGCCGGAATGCTGCAGGAGATCACGGTCATGCGCGAACACACTCCTCGGCTCGCTCCGTATCCGTGTTCGAGAGACCATCGAGGAGCTTCATGATGCTCGCCGGGGCTTCCAACAAGCCTATGCGTTGTACGGAGACGTCCGGAAGGCGTCCGCGGCTCGTAGGCGACACTGATCAGATTCCGAGACCCAGTCAGGACTCGGACCATGTCAGGAGGCGGACGACAGACTCCGGCGACTCCGAGCTCACCGCTGTCCGAAGCAAGTTACATCCTTGTCAACAGGAAAGCGCGATCGATGTCGGATCTTAGAGCGTCGCAGGAGGCGCATATACACAAGATACCCGTTCCTACGATACCCCGACTACCCCCCACCACTCCTAGACGCAGTACTACTGTGAAATACCACACCGATACACCATCTCGCACCGGCACCCCCAGCACCTCGGGACGCAACGGACGCAGCGGATCGTGCACTATACCGAAGGGCACGCCGAGAGTACCTACGCGCAAGCGAAGTACTACAATCGGAGAGCCCAACCTCGCGCGGTTACC